>NC_054848.1:105748565-105851691 GCF_018345385.1 Vulpes lagopus | reverse complement strand
TAATATTTATTTATTTTAAAGAGATAGTGTGTGTGTATCCGTGTGAGTGAGGGGAGGGGTAGAGGGAGAGAGAGAATCTCAAGCATACTCTGAACTGAGCACTGAGCACAGGGCTGGATCTCACCACCCTGAGATCAGGACCTGAGCCAAAATCAAGAGTCCCATGCTTAACCGACTGAGCCCCCAGGCGTCCTTCCCCTCAATCTTTCAAATCTGGCTTTCAGCAAAGCAATAGAGTGAGTGCAGTTAAAATGATGCCGGAAAGATAGTAACAAGGCATCCCTGGCAAGGAAAGGCATTTTACAGCAGACTTCTCCTTCAGCATCTCCTGAGCACAGTTTGTCCTCATGTCTTGAATGAGGGACATGACAGCCTCCTCTCTGGAAGCCTTCTTGTTTTTATTCTTGCCCCTCTGTTCTGTACACAGCAGCAAGGCTGAGTTTTTTCAAACAGAAAGCATGTCCTTCAACAGATGAATGTGTAAAGATGTGGTCTATATATACAATGGAATATTACTCTGCCATCAGATAGGATGAATACCTACCGTTTGCATCAACATGGATGGAGCTGGAGGATATTGTGCTGAGTGAAATATGTCAATTGGAGAATGACAATTATCATATGGTTTTACTCATATGTGGAATATAATAAAGAGTACAAGGGACCATAAGTGAAGGAGAGGGAACTGAGTGGGGAAAAAAATCAAAGTGGGAGACAAACCATAGTTTGTCTATGGGAGACTCTTAACTTTGTTAAAAGTGGGAGACTCTTTGGGAAAGGAACTGAGGGTTGTTGGAAGAGAGGTGGGTTGGGGGTGGGGTAACTGGATGACAGGCATTAAGGAGGGCACATGATGTAATAAGCACTGAGTATTATTTGCAACAGATGAATTATTGAAAACTACATCTGAAATTAATGATGTACTTATATGTTGGCTAATTGAATTTAAATTTAAAAAAACAAACAGAAAGTATGCTTCTTTCTCTGCCTAAAGCCCTAAGATTTGGCACTTAGCAACAGATCCCATCCTTCTGATGTTCTCTTGCACTCTGCCAGTGACCCTGCCACTTGTGCCTTGGGAGGACCTGTCCCTTTCGAATGGAGAGGCTCACCCTGATCATCTCCTGGGACCTCCTTCTAGTCGTTCAGACCTCTGCTTAAAGGTACATCTCAAAGTGGCCTTGCCGTCCACCTTGTGTCATGCCTGCTTCTAAGTTGTCTCTCAATTAGAAATTGTTTACCCCAAGAGGGCAGTGTCCTTGTCTGTCTTGCCCTTGACTTATTTCCAATACTTAGAACAGGTGATTGATAAATATTGGTTTAATGGCGGTCAAGATAATACTACTGTTTTTTTTCCCCTTCTTGTTCTTAAGCATACAGTGATTCTTCACCTGGGTTTGAGCTACTTCATAGGGCCTTTAAGCTTTAATTGGAAAAGGGAACAAGATCTAGATTCTTTTACTTGAAGAACCGTACTTAAGTGCTTCAGCTAGCCTAAACTTTAGTCAACATAAGTCCACTTACCTCCTGGGCTGTGACTTTGTATAATAAATGGGGCAGCTTTTATGGACTGCAGAGCACTGTCCTCGACCACAAGAGTGGACTGATGAGGAAAAGGAAGCTCAGAAAAACTAATTGGTAGTAAGTGAACAGAGATTTGTCTGCTATACCATGCTGTAAAGCACAAATCCTGAACCATATGTAAATTAATTGATTTTAAGCAGATAAAATACCAATTCAACACTTTCAAAAGAGGGAGTACATGTTGAACCACAATAGGAAACTTAATTTTAATGGATTTTTTTTCTTTTTCAGAAATTTTCACATCTATTTCTCAAATTGTTTGGCCTTGAGGATTTTAACAAATTATTTTTTTCATTTTTAAAAAAATATTTTATTCACTTACTTGACAGAGAGAAAAAGAGTGCACAAGCAGGGGAAGCAGTAGGCAGAGGGAGAAGCAGGCTATCCAAGGATCAGGAAGCCTGATGCAGGACTTGGTCTCAGGACCCCTGGATCATGACCTGAGCCGAAGGCATTGCCCAACTGACTGAGTCACCTAGATGCCCAAGCCTTGGGGATTTTAAATAAGCTCATAGGACCCTTGTCAACGTGTTTTTCAGACTACACCACATGCACTGCCTTTCAACATACAATATTATTGTTTGGAATCTTTTGTTTTCTGCTTTTTTAAAAAAACTAGGATAGAATTTTCTGAAGTTCTATTCAAATAATTACCCCGATTATGTTAAATTACAATAGTGACTACAGAATCCTATTATAATGTAGTGGAAGTGTCTTGGCTCTTCTAGGCATTTGGGGCTTTTCATAGAGGTAGCTCAGTGTTTCAGCACCATAAGCTCTGCTGTTAGGTGGCCTCATTTGGAGTTCCAGGTCTCACTTACTAATAGTGATGCTGACCAATTATTCAACTACTTGGGACTCATTTAAATGAGTCCCTTATTTAATGGGGTGCCTAGCTGGCTCAGTTGGCAGAGCATAGGACTCTTGACTCACATTTGGGGTTGTGAGTTCGAACCTCATGTTGGGGGGTAGATTGTATTTAAAATTAAAAAAAAACTTAAATAAGAAGAAATAAATTAATCCTCTATTTAAAATATGGAAGTAATAAAAATTGATCTTACAAGGTTGTTGGGGGAAATCAGTGAAAATTGTATATGTGCAAAACCTTATGCACAGTAAATGTTCAGAATTTTGCTGCTGCTTTGAATTTTAGATCAATAAAATGTTTAATGTTTTCTCAGATACATTTTATGTTTATCATTCAGTATTTTAATCACCTGACTTAATAGAAACATGAAAAAAACAAAGGCACAATCAATTTTCACTGCACGATAGTGTGGAAGTTTACTTACAATGAAAGACACTGTCCTACATATGTGAAAAATCCATTTTACCATGAAATCTGAATTATATGAAGTTGAAAATCTGAAAAAAAAACTATCTCCAACTACCACTCATTTATTTAACTTGCCATTATATTCCATTTGAGTCAGGATAATCCTTATTTGAAAATATCATTTTAATTATATAAAAATACAAAAATCCATAAAAATCAGAAATACAGATGTATTTCCCTGGGCTTTGCTGATTTTTTATTTGCAATTTCTCTCTCTCTTTCTCTCTTTAGAGAGAGATTACACACACATGTGCTGGAACAGGGTTTGGGGAGGGGTAGAGGTAGAGAAAGAGAGAATCTTTTTTTTTTTAAGATTTTAGTTATTTATTCATGAGAGACACACACACAGAGAGAGGCAGAGACATAGGCAGAGGGAGAAGCAGGCTCCATACAGGGAGCCTGATGTGGGACTCGATCCCAGGATCCCGGGATCACACCCTGAGCCAAAGGCAGATGCTCAACCACTCAACCACTGAGCCACTCAGGCGTCCCCGAGAGAGAGAGAATCTTAAGTAGACTCTGTGCTCAGCAAGGATCTCAATGCTGGGCTCGATCTTAGAACCCTGAAATCATGACTTGAGCCAAAACCAAGAGTCAGATGCTCAACCGAGGCATCCCTGCAATTTCTTTTTCAATACAACTTACAACTTACCTCCATTTCCAGTCTCATTACGCAAGTGCAAAGAGGCAGAAAGATCTGTAATAAATATATTTTTTACAAAGGCAACATTGTGAAACTAAGTCTCACTTAACGGGTTCTATAAGTGGAGGTAAGTGACTGAAATAAAATAGAGTAAGATGCAGTAACTGGAAATTTTTATCTGAAGTTGTTTCAATGATCTTTGTCCATTTCTTCATGTTTAAAGATGCACATGAACTCAATGTTATTGAAATTTCCCCTTTGTCAATAGTCTCTGTACAGCTCAGGTACTTCCTTGTCTGGAAACCAATCTCCGGTTGCTGTCAACAGCTCTCTCAGAAAATGTTCCTGAATCGTGCCTGCTGCTTCTTCATCAAAGCAAGAAAAAGTGTTTTTGGTGACATCTTCTGGATCTGTGCCATTCAACTTCTCACCAAACATCATGAGAAACAAGGTGAAATTTACAGGCCCTAGGGCATCCTTTATCGTGCCATTGAGGTATCCATCAGTTGAACTCTTCCTTAGAGAAGCAAGCATATCATGCAGATTATCTTTGTTGGTGAAACCATCTCTGTTCTGATCAGTCATGTTGAAGACCCCCTTGAATTCCTAAATCAGTCAAACACAGTTTGCTGGCCAAAGATGTTGCATTCTCAATCTTTGCATTTTTGCTCCACATGGTGGCTGTTTAATTCTGGAGATGTGCCCTTTATTTATTTACTGTTTAAAATTTTTATTTATTTATTTATTCATGAGAGACATAGAGAGAGGCAGAGACATTGGCAGAGGGAGAAGCGGACTCCCTGCAGGAAGCCTGATGCAGAACTCTATCCGGGACCCTGGGACCACGCCCTGAGCCAAAGGCAGACACTCAGCCACTGAGTCACCCAGGTGTCCCTGGGCATGTGCCCTTTAGAAACTATGATTCACCCTGTCTAAACTCAGGGATCATAAATGAGGATCCAGTCGGCCATCATCATAGAAGTTGTTTCATTCAACAGAGCTGGCTGCCAGACACCAGACTATGTCTTGGATTTTAGAGTTCATATCAGCTGCAAGGAAAATGAGATTGACAAAATGGTGATATTTGTTTGAGGCTGGGTAGTAGGTACACTAAAGTTTGTTAGACTTCTCTTTTGAATTTAGTGTTGGTTTGAAAATTTCCATAATTGGGCACCTGGGTAACTCAGTCAGTTGAGTGTCTGTCTGCCTTTGGCTCAGGTCATTATCCTGGAGTCCTGGGATTGTACCCTGTATAGGACTCCGGGCTTAGCAGGGAGTCTACTTCTCCCTCCCCCTCTGCTTCACCCCCTGCTCAAGCTCTCTCTCTCTCTCTCTCTCTCAAATGAATAAATAAAATGTTGATAAAAGGAAAAATTCCATAATATAAGTAAGTTAAAATTTCCCCTATCTCCAAAGGGTTGTAATCCAATGGTTTTCCAGTGCTTTTAAAAAATAAACAAAATGGGGATGCCTGGGTGACTCAATGGTTGAGCATCTACCTTTGGCTCAGGGTGTGATCCCAAGATCTGAGATCGAGTCCCACATCGGGCTCCCTGCATGGAGCCTGCTTCTGTCTCTGCCTCTCTCTCTGTGTGTCTCTCATGAAAAAATAAATAAAATTTTTAAAATAATAATAAATAAATAAATAAATAAATAAATAAATAAATAAATAAAAGGAACCCTTTTACTTTTCAAATAAGATCTAGGTGGAACCCTAATATGTAAAGCACATCAAAGGCTGAAGCTTGGGGGCTGGCGACTAGACTTAGGTCTCTGGCCTTCCACCAGCATCAGCCCACAGCTACTTGGGGAGTCCTATGCTGGCTTGCTACTCAAGTGTGGTCTGGAGGACCAGTATCAACAGCATCACCTGTTGTGATGAGTTTGTGACTCTGAGGCTCTCGCATTAGAATTTGAAAAGCATGGCTCTGTGGCATTTTGAAGCTTGGGAGGCTCCACAACTGAGCTTCCTTATTTTACAAATGAACTAAAGAAGGCTTACAGCAGACAGAGCCCAAGGAGGAGATGGTGAGAGAGTCAGGCGGGTGTGTGTCCTGGTTGCCTGACCTTCAGCCCAGGCATTTTCTGCATGGTGCTTGTCTTGTCTAGCCCCAGAGGCCAGGCTCCTGCTTTGTTTCTGTGACCAAGCCCTAACCTTCTGCCTGGTACCACTAACAGGGCCCTTGTCCCATGTCCTTGCATCTAAATCTATAACTTACTTCTTTATCTAACATCAGGTTCCTCCAGAACTGAGGTAAAAAAATGTTCCCACTCTTCCCCCCTCTGGATATATTCCTCATCCCCAGTCCTTGTTAGAAACCATCTTTGATGAGTTGGGCAGCCTAATGGGAAGAATTCCAGGAAGGTAGACATTTGGCATCAGGGTTTCCCCAGGCTGGTTGGAGTTCTAGACTAGGATTCTAGTTTCTAGCAGGTTCTGAGATGAGCAATATGGGGACTGCTGTCCATTCCCTTGGCCATGCAATTGCCAATTGCTTCTGTCTCTGCCAAAGCTATCTGTCAGGCAGGGTCCTGCCACTGACAACAGACATTTCAAACGCTGTTCCTTCTAAAGACCATTTTAAACCATAATGGATACACAAGCTATTTTTTAAAAGATTTTATTTATTTACTCATGAGAGACACAGAGAGAGAGAGGCACAGAGAGAGACATAGGCAGAGGGAGAAGCAGGCTCCCTGCGGGGAGCCTGATGCAGGTCTCAATCCCAGAACCCCAGGATCACAACTTGAGCTGAAGGCAGATGCTCAACCATTGACCCATCCAGGTGCCCCTACACTAGAATATTCTTAAATGAAAAGCTTTAGATTTTCTATTCCTGATCCCACAAGCACTCCCATGAGGCTGGGGATGCTTAGTGTAACCCTTGTCTCAGGCCACAACGGCCTGGGTAAAACAAGCAGTAGGGGTTCATGGATGTTATCGTGTGTCCTGACCCAGCACTTGTAACCCTGTTGCCAACAGCAGCCTGGCACTATATTTTTAATTGAACTCTCCATATATACCTGAAATGCGACAGTCTACCAGCCGATAGAGGTGAGGAGAGGGGAAGAAAAAGCCGAGACCATCTTCTCTTCTCCTGGGCTTGGTCTGATTCACCTCAGGACTGTCAGAATTGGCTGAGCAGAAGGGCATGAATGGGACACAGGTATGGAGCAGGGAGGAGCCTGCTACAGTCCGAAATGACTTGAAGCATTTGGGGCATGATTTGCTGGAGGTGAATGACTTATGTCGAGAAACTGTTACGAACATTTCCAAACTCCAGTCCATGCATGCCTCCAGCTGCTGAAGTAAAAAAGACGGCTGGCAAGGTCTGAACGTCCAGGATGTTTTCTCTACCTTCCACGGCCAGAATGACATGTCTCACGCACAACATCCCTGAATGCGAGATGCATTACTCTGCCATGGTCCTTCTGCTTGTGTGATTAGCTGGGCTGGCTTATTAGTAGCCCCCTGTGGCTGCTTATCAGCAGAAGCCTTCATCTGTCTGGTGAGGTTTGAAGAATTTGAGATAAATCTCAGGATCTAAGGTGTTCCTATTAGATTTCAATATGCAGAGCAGAGTGTATTTGGGCACAGGCCTTGCTTAGAGTTGTCTGTGTCAGGTTATGTGAATACCATGAAGTGGCTGCTGAGTGAAACTGAGGAATAATGATCCCTTGACTAGAGTAATATCTCTAGGCCTCTGTAAATTATTTGGGGCTAAGGTACCCTGAGAGCCGTAAGAAGCACTGCTTTGCAAAAAACCTGGCTGTTTCCCAAGAATTACCAACAATGAAAGATTTCTGGTTTCATAGTTCTAGAAGATGTTTGTGAAAATTAGCTCCAGTCTTGCAAAGTTCCTTAAAGTTTCTGGATTAAGGATGTCGGTTCTGAACTGGGGCCTTGGCAGGGAAATTGGGGCAGGTCAAGGATGAAAAGGACAAAGGTCAGGAGCCTGGGAACAGGTGAGCTGGGTCCTCTGCTTTGGGTCTAAACTTGGCTGTGATTTTCATTTGTGGCTAAGATCCTTTTGCAAGCTTGCTGGTTGTTCCCAGAATTCCTTTCCTTGTGGTTTTAGGACATTCTTGCTAGCTGTCAGCTGGGGGTCACTCTCAGCTTCTAGAGGCTGTCCACAGTTCCTTGCCAAGTGGCCCTCATATTTTCTAAAAATGGAGAAATACAAAAGGCTTGGATAGCAGTGAGAGTAACTCTGGAATGGCAGCATGAGGACTTTCATAAACCTGCTCCTCCAGAAAGGCAGCAAACTGGCTGGCAGAAATGGTCAAAGTCAACGTGTTCAGAACTCCAGATGTTAACCCAAGGCTTGCAACAACCTGAGGAGATTTTATTTGAAAAAAAGTGCTGAATCACAGTAAGAACAGAGGGTTTATGGCCCTTTAACTCGGAGTATTCCTATTCCCTTCTCCCCAGCTTCCCAGGAGTATTCAAATCCAGTCTTGCAATCTCTGTAGCTATAAAAACCATGTGCCTAAAAAAAAGCCTAAAATAAAAAGGCCAAGATGGAAAACAATCCAAATATTCTTCCATTAATAGTGATGATTTGAATGGGGAGTGAGATTTGAGCAACTTTTGCTTTTTACTTTATAGCAATTCCATGCAATTAAATTGTTAGAAAAGTATTACTTTAAAATTTTTTTATTAAGTAAACTCTACCCCAACATGGGGCTTGAACTCATGACCCCAAGATCAAGAGTCACATGCTCCACTAACTGAGCCAGCTGGGTGCTCTACAATAGTGTTACCTTAAAAATAAATAATACAAGTAATGATCAAACAGAGGAAGAGTTCCTGAAAATACTCTGGTGATTAAAGGATGGTAGATAAAAATTGCACAGAACTATTTAAGACTGTTTCTAGCTTAAGACCTGTGTGAAACATCAATGTTCCTTTTGTTTGATGTGCCATCTTTAACAATTGGTTTTAGTGAAATCCAAAAAACATTTCTAAGAGCTTTTATTTTTTTTAGGATTTTATTTATTTATTCATGAGAGACACACACACACAGATAGGCAGAGACACAGGCTCTGTGCAGGGAACCCAATGTGGGACTTGATCCCTGGTCTCCAGGATCACACCTTGGGCTGAAGGCAGTGCTAAACCACCATGGCTGCCCTTCTAAGACCTTTTATAGACTAACAATTTGACCTTTGGTTCCTGACTCTACTTTCACTACAAGAGTGTAAGTTTGTCAAGTATAAATTCTCTTCCCATGGTGGTTTTCAGGGACATAACCATAGCAAGTGATAAAAACTAGGGTATGGGCTTTATCAGGCAGGCTGGCTCTACTATTCTTTGCAAAAATAACTGTGAGTGAACTCATCTTTAATCTTAACAGCTAGCCAGAAGCTTCTGGTTAACAGTTTAACCAGAAGCCATCAGAAGCAGATTTTTGTGCTCACTGTTTTGGGCCAATCTGGAGCCTGAAAATATTTTTGACAATGCAGAATAATGCATCCTGGGCCCGAAGAGGTACATTAGCAGGAAGGCTTTAGGTAGCCACCTGCTGTGATAACATCCCCACAATTATTTAGAAGGCCATCTGTGTGAATGAGCTGAGGAAAAAACCTGCCACGAATAAAATTCCCCACCTCCCACTCCAGACACAACAATTATTCATGTTTTGTTTGAGACCAGGAAGTAACCTGCAGGGTTCAAATTCTCCCATAATTATTGGAAAGTATCTTTACTTAAGACCAGGAAGTAACCACTGTGATCAAATCCCCCACAATTATCTGTTGACCATGGATAGGATTCAGATCTTCTTTGATGGCCCTGAAATTATAGGTACAATTTTGTGCTAATGTGAATTGGGAGAGGGTCCATTGCTTTCATCAGTTTCCTGAGGTGGCTTATGGCCAAAAGAAATGTAAGATCCACTGATCTAAGGGTTTGCTGGATTGAAACTAGGAAGTACTGGACTGATGAAAGGCATTCCTTTCCCCCCACCTCCCATGAGATTCTTCAAAGGCAGCTAAGAGTCTGGGGTAATCCCTGTACCTGAAGTTTTTTGGACACTATATTCAGGCATACGATGTGTAGGGTCCAAGAGCAGACCACTCCAAAATGTTCTGCTTTGGCACTTTATTATTTTAAACAAAAGTTACTGAAAAGACAGCCTGTGTAAGAAGGACATTCAGACCCTCCTCTGTCTCCTTGAAAGCAGAAACTAAATTTCCCATGTGAAAGGTACCCTTCTTGGACCAGGAAGTAAAGACACATCTTTATCACTAGAGGTGGGAAATCCAGAGCAGACAAGGCTGTAGAAACAACTCTTGTTACTTTGTACTAATGTACAACCCTGGCCCAAATTCTGTTTAGAATTCCTTACTGACTGAAGCTCCCAAAATTACATTTTCTTTGTCCTGCTAGTTGCTTACAGATTTATCATCTCTTTGTCTAAAAAGGAGAAAAACTGCTTGCTTTGGTCATTTCTTTATGTCTCAATTTCATTATTTGGCCTCCATGCACATGTAATAAAATTTTTGTTTTGGGGGCGCCTGGATGACTCAGTTAGTAAGTGTCTAGCTTCGGGTTGGGTCATGATCTCAGGGTCCTGGGATTGAGCCCCACATTGGATTCCCTGCTCAGTGAGGAGTCTGCTTCTCCATGCGCCCCTTCATTCATGCTCTCTCTGTCTCTCATAGAAAGATAAGTGGATAAAGAAGATGTGGTTTATGTATGCAATGAAATATTACTCAGCCATTAGAAATGACAAATACCCACCATTTGCTTCAACGTGGATGGAACTGGAGGGTATTATGCTGAATGAAAGAAGTCAATCGGAGAAGGACAAACATTATATGGTCTCATTCATTTGGGGAATATAAGTAATAGTGAAAGGGAATAGAAGGGAAGGGAGAGGAAATGGGTGGGAAGTGTCAGAAAGGGAGACAGAACATGAAGACTCCTAACTCTGGGAAACGAACTAGGGGTGGTGGGAGGGGAGGAGGGCGGGGGGTGGGGGTGAATGGGTGATGGGCACTGAGGGGGGCACTTGGAGGGATGAGCACTGGGTGTTGTTCTGTGTGTTGGCAAATTGAACACCAATAAAAAATAAATTTATTATTAAAAAATAAATAAATAAATAAAATCTTAAAAAAATTGTCTCCTGTTATTCTGTCTCATGTGTATTTAATTCTTAGTCCAGCTGGAAGACCTTGAATGATAGAGGAAGAATTTTTCCTTCCCTACAGATGGAGCAATGAGGGGAGAGCTGGAGGGAGGAGAGCATGATAAAATGGAAGGATGCTTCCAAACTCCTGACCTGGAAGGGCTATCAGGGAGAAGGATCTGTCCCAGCTTTGAGAGCAACTCCAGTCTTACCCAAGCTGTAGAGCCTAGAGGCGAAGGCAGCTGGATGTTTCTGGATGTGTGGACCTGGCAATGAGTAACTGCTATGTTAGGAACCATCATAGATCCTGTTGCTATTGGATTCGGGGGAATTGCCCCTGGAGCAGGCCAAGATAGGACAAAGGGCCAGGCCTGGGGGAGATAAGCTGCCCAGCCTGAAGTGAAATGGGCTGAAACAAGGCAGTACCATAACATATAGGGAGCACTGACTGGCATTCCAAGTCCAAGGCTCACTAACTGTGTGCACTTGGCCCTAAGCCTTTTGATACTCCATTTCCTTCTCTGCAGACTGTGAGTTTTGGATTAATGACACCCCCGAGCATGTATCTTTTAGAGTTTCAGGTTTAAAACCTTTGTTTATGTTTCCCAAACTCAGAAAATTATGACTTAGGAGCCAATTTGTGCTAAGATGAAATTAAGCTGATCATCTATAAAGTATATCTATCTGAGGCTCTGAGATGCCTCATGGCATGCTGCAGTAGAGTTGATTTTTGATGTCTCAGGTGCCAACTCGGAGCATTCTGATTGAATGAAATGCTGAAGAGGAAAGGGCTGGAATTAGAATCATGCTCAGGGCTGCAGTCAGAAAATCACTGCCCTAAGAGGAAAAATAAATGTGTTAATTCCTCTGCTGGAGGCAGTAGAATGGATCCGAGGGAAACTGAGAGAAGATCCTGTTTGGGGGTGCAACTTTATTACATGAATCAAAAATAAAACCTTTGGGAGTGGGTGCCTGGGTGGCTCAGTGGTTTGGCCCCTGCCTTAGGTCCAGAGTGTAATCCTGGAGTTCTGTGATCAAGTCCCACATCAGGCTCCCTGCATGGAGCCTGCTTCTCCCTCTGCCTGTGTCTCTGCCTCTCTCTCTCTCATGAATAAATAAATAAATAAATAAATAAATAAATAAATAAATAAATAAAATATTTTAAAAAAGAAAGTCCTTTGGGAGACAATTTTTTAAAGGTTTATTTATTTATTTGATAGAGAGAGAGGGAGAGCAGAGGGAGACAATCTTCAAGCAGACTCTGCTGAGTGCAAAACCCAACTCTCGGCTTGATCTCAGGACCCTGAGACCAGGACCTGAGCTGAAACCAAGAGTCAGACCCTCAACCAACTGAGCAGCTCAGGTGCTCCTTGGGAGACCATTCTTAGTCGATCTACATAGAGGATCATCACCATAGAGGCTCGCCTATACCTTCAAAACTGAAGGATGTATTTATGGTGCATTAAACCTCAGAAGTGGTTGATGACATATCCAGGAATAGTCTCCCATATTCTGGTAGGAGTTCCAATTGCTTGAATCCTCTTGGGAAGCAGTTTTCAAATATTTAGTAAGAGCCATGAGATTGTTTGTAACCTCTAACCTAGAGATTTCCATTTTGGAGACTCTATCCTAAGGAAATGACCCAAATGATTGAAAATTCATTGTGTACAGATTGTCATCCCAGTGCCACCAATCTCATCAAAATATGGAAAAATGATGCACAAAGTATTCAAAACAACAACTACTGATGTACTGTAGTCCAACCCCTTCCCACTTCTCTGGCCCTCACCACCTGCCTATCATCCACACACTCTCTTCTTTCTTTTTGTTTTATTGCAGAAATGCTCCCTAAAGTGTCACTATCACATGCACTATGCCAAAGGCACTCAACCACTTCTCAAAGGAGACAAGCCAAAGTCTCATCCTTGTTTTATATCAAGCTTCAAGTGCAATACCTCTGGGTGATGTTATTTCCTTTTGTTTATTTCTGCATGTGACACTTCTTAACTCATAATTTCACCTGCACTTAGAGGAGAACATGACCCACCCCCAATAGTCCCAAAACGAGATGAGAGTAAGATAACAGAGTACCTGTTATATCATGTCCATTTCGAAAAGGAAGGGAAGAGGGATGCCTGTTAGTTCAGTCAGTTAAGCGTCTGTCTTGATTTCTGCTCAGGGTCCTAGGATCAAACCCCAGGTTCGGTTCCGTGCTCAGTATGGAGTCTGCTTGTCCCTCTCCCTCTGCTCTTCTTCCTGCTCACGCTCTCCCTCTCTCTCTCTTTCTCTAAAGTAAATAAGTACATCTTTAAAAAAAGGAAGGGGAGAAATCACCCATGGTGATCCCCAAAGTGTCACATATCTCACATTCTGCTGGAGAGGAGAAGACAGGGGCTACCGATTCCAATGAAGGAATGAGTTGCTTGGACCACATTTCTGCTGCCCCTGGTTTCTGCTCTCAGGAAGATAAACCTTGTCCACCCTTGTCTTGCTCACATCTGAGGAGGGCACAGGGAAGGAGTCCCCTTCTGGGGGGTGGAGCAGCCT
The DNA here is from genome assembly GCF_018345385.1 of Vulpes lagopus. Classification (NCBI taxonomy): domain Eukaryota; kingdom Metazoa; phylum Chordata; class Mammalia; order Carnivora; family Canidae; genus Vulpes; species Vulpes lagopus. Next base: position 105,838,448 of record NC_054848.1, on the reverse strand, counting down.
CCTTCCTAATAGTAGGCTACGTGTGTGGTGGGGTAAGCACTCAGGTCCTTCATTGTGAGGCTGGAAGTTTCTCCAGCAAGATGATCCCTTTATCAACTCAGGAGTTTGGGAATATCTTTGCTTCTGGTCAATTCTATAGACTAATGATTAAACAGGACAGTTATTAAATAGTAGATTTCAGGGTGGGTGGCTTTTTAATCCTTGTTGCTAAATCCAACCCCCTGGCTCAGAGCTTAATGACCTTCCTTGGTTTCTGCTTTAGGATAATTCAAAACAATTGATTGGGATGGAGAGGGTTTGTGGGGATAACTGGTATTTTTCCCAAGCAGGGAATGTCCAGCCTGAGGTGCTTAGAAGCGGCTGGGAGGATCGGGCTTGGCTCCTCTTAGGTTTCTGCCTTAACTGGTCCTACCTTCACATTGGGGCAGATAACTAGGCTTGTACACATTGCACAGTGGTCTGATTCAGCCATCTTGGAATGTAGTCTGCAGGGGTCCTGTTAGGAAAGCTGTATTTTCTTCTCTGCCTACTTTCAGATGGATCAGCTCCATGATCTAAAATTTGTCTCTTCCTTGTAGAACCTTTATGAGTGCCACAAGGAACAACCAAAAAACACCTATATCTCAATTCTCTATGAAGCCTCATAAAGCTCTAGCCTTTCTGGGAATGCAGTTTACAAAAAAAGGGACCACTTTGAAGCCATATAACCAGGTTCACCCATTTCCTAACACAAGACAGAAAACTTTACTCTGCCATCCACATGATCTTGATTTACTCAATTCTACATTGTTCAGACTGGCCCTTGCCAGACCCCACTTCTAAGAAACATTTTCTGTATAGGATCCTTCCAGTGTTCTATGGTAGAAGAATTGAATCATTGTGTTTTTATGATAAGTTCAGTTGAATGGATGTCAAGTAATGTTGGATTGTGAGGTGAAGGTGGAGGAGTGAAATTTTTCCATATTTCAATTTTAGCTTTTCTGATGTCTGCCAGTGCTTCTTATGCCCCCAAATATTTGGGCAGCTTGAAAGCATCAGTGTCCTTCAACCAATGACCACCAGGAACACACCCATAGTTGAACAAGTTGGTTTTATTTTTCATTATGGATGAGGAAAATGAACAGCATGGGGAAAACCATGAGGTCTTTCAGTAACAGAAGTGTGACGGGGTTCTTCCAAGTAAATAGGACTGAAGGACAAGAGGGGGGTAGAAACTGAGCAAGAAAGTAATAGAAGGATTGTATTCTATCCAGGCAGTCATATCCATGTCACAGAAAGATAATTTTGAGGGCATAGGAAAGGAGGATAGAGGTCAACAGTGTTCAATACTAAAGATATGCTATAAAGAAAAGGACTGAATTTTGTCAAGACTAAAATCAATTGGGTAATAGAGGTCAAAGCCAGGTTGCTGCAGTTGAGGAGTGGATAGGAGAACAAGATTTGGAGATGGTAAATATAGACAATTATTTTGAGAAGCATGATTGAGAAGGAAGAAGAAAAGACAATCAATGTCTAGAAAAGGGCCAGAGTTGAGGTATTGATTATGTGGGTATTGTTTTAATGGGAAAGACTTGGGTTTGTTTAAATGCTAGTGAAAAATGTTAAAGGATGGAGAAGAGATTGAAACAGAGGGTAAAGGGATGGAAATGGAGGAGAGGGGTCAGGAGAGGATTCAATCTGTCTGTCAACAAGTGTTTGAGGGGTGGCCATACTCCCCGCATGATATAGGTCCTGAAAATGCAGTGGTGATCAAGACCCAAGGGCACAGGTGGACAGAGAGGGCTCAGATGGAGCAAATTGTCTTCCACTATTACAAGAAGGGAGGCGACAAGGATGGCTGCTGAAGTGAGTGAGCTGTTAGTGGCAGGAAAGTAGAGAGCTGAGGGGCTTCTTGCCCAATGACATCCATTTTCCCTGAAGAGTGGGAAGCAAAGTCCTTTTGCTACAACTGAGGGTTAAAAGTGGAGAAGGCTTCAAATAGTTCTTGTGGGGCATGGAAAAGTGTAAGGGTTAATTTTATGTTTCAACTTGGCTGGGCCACTATACCATTTGGTCAAATGCTAATCTAGATGTTGCTGTGAAGATTTTTTTTTTCAGATGAAATTAACATTTAAATTAGTAGATTTTGAGTAAAGGAGATTACCCTCCATAATAGGGGTGAGCCCCATAATTCAAAGGCCCTAAGAGTGAAAGAATGAGTCCCCTGAAGAAGAAGGACTTCTGCCAAGAGACTGCTTTTGAACTCAAGTTGCAAATCAAATTTTCCCTGGGTCTCCAGCCTGCTAGCTGACCTTGTCAAATTCCAGCTTGTCAGCCCCCACAGTCATGTGAGTCAATTCCTTACAATAACTCTTTCTCAATGGATGGATAGATAGATAGAGATATATCCTATTGGTTATGTTTCTCTGGAGAACTCTAACAGAACCTACCCAGAGAGACTGAGTCTGCTTACTTGAGATACAGACAAGAATTGCTGGATGGCATCAAGGACTGACGGGTTGGAGACCATGAATTTGTAGTCCACTCATCCATGTGGTTACAGGATTTTCTCTTGCAGTGCTCAGCAGCCCTAGATAAGGAGGCAGAAAGATGGCTGAGGTAGTTGTATTGATCCAATGTTCAGAGTTCTAGAGAAATGGAATGGAAATATAAGGAGGATAGGATAGTTATCAAACAATGCACTATGTGTCTAGTGTGGGTTGGAAAGAATTGAAGACAGAAAGGGGTTAATTGAGTAGGAGATCATGGAAGAATTACGAGACTAAAATCTGGTGAAAGTAAAAACAAACAAACAAAAAAACAAAAGCAAAATCCCAAACTGACACAAACAAACCCAAACAACAACCAACACTGTGTTATGGGCTGAATTGTGTCCCCTCTAAAAAAAGAGATGATAAAGTCCTAATCTCTGGGGATTCAGAATGTGAGTATTTGGAAACAGGATCTTTACAGAGGTAATTCAGTTAAAATGAGGTCATTAGTGTGGACACTAATCCAAGATGACTTTATATATGTCCTTATAAAATGGGGGTAATTTGACAGAGACAGACATGTATAGAGGCAAAACAACATAGCAACCCAGGAAGAACACCATGTAAAGACAGAGAATTGTAGTGATGCATCTATAATCCAAGGAACACCAAAGACTGCTGGCAACCCTTTGGAAGCTACTAAGAGGCAAGGAAGGAATTTCTTAGAGATTTCAGGGGGAGCATGACCTTGCTAACACTTTAATTTCAGACTTCTAGCTTCCAGAACTGTGAGGCAATAAATTCCTGTTATTTTAAGCCACCCAGTTTGTGGTGCTTGTTACAGAAGCCCTGGGAAACTAATACTACGGATGTGGAGAGTAAGGGAGTCAAAGAGCTTGAAAGATAGGAGTTGATTAAAGAGTAGATTCTAATTGGGTCCAGACCCCTGAGGCAGTTAGGTAATCTTGAGGGGAGGTACAGAATGCTCAGTTCCCCTGGAATTTCTGAAAGACTAAGATTTGTAGGGGCTGATGCTGAGTAACTAGGAAGCTTCCCTGGACTCTCTCCTATGTCATCCCAAGTCTCACTGGTGGTCCCAGGGTACCCCAGAGCAAACCAGGGGTTCAGAATGTAGGACCTCCCCAAGGTAACCATTTTGAGATCGAATGAAAAAGCACTGCTTTCACGAAACATTGCTACGAGGCCATTTTGTGTGAAGCTGTAATGGCAAACAGACTTGCGGTTCACCATAGGGTGACTTCCTTTGGCTGTCACTAGGCAACAAATCAGGATAGATCCATCTGTAGCCAATTACATGCTCTCCAGAACAACACACTTTCTTTAGGAAGCAAACATAAAACTCCTAGATTACCAAAACCACAGCAGAAATCCTTTACTTTGCTAAAAACACTTTGACCTTTTGGAATTGCTTCAAAATGAAGCCAAAACTTCATGCCGTACACTGGGTTCTAAGTTGCAGTGAAGACAGTCATTACCGAAAGAGAAGTGTCTGGTTTTGTTTTATAAAGCTAAGGTAGCAGGTGACCCATTTCATTGACCTACTTTCAGTTTAAATAGAAAGTGTCAACTCAAACCCACTTCATGTCAGTTGCAGGGATCTGCCTTTCAATATTGATGTATTAAGGAAAAACTGTATTTTAGATTTCCTCATAATTAACAAGAAATACCTTTTGGACATTGGCTCCAAAGATGACTAAGACATAGGTCCTGGCCTCAGTGATACATGATATAAATTAGTTGGAGAGACTGTACTGGCAAATAGATAATGATACAGGGTAGCATGGGGGAATATCTCACTTAATCCTAAGAACAATCCTATGAGGGAGGTACTATTATTATAGCCATTTTACAGATGAGGAAATCAAGGCACAGATAGGTTAAATAAACCATCTAAGACAACATAGCTATCAAATAGTACCCCCAGTATTTGAGTTCAGGTTGGTTTCAGAGTCCATACCCTTAAGACAACAATCGAATAAAAAAGAATGACTCTTCAAAAAGGGTGTTGCCTGTGTTCTCCTCTAGAATTTTTTCCTCTAGGATTTTGATTCTTATCTCACATTTAGATCTTTCATCCATTTTGAGTTTATCTTTGTGTGTGCTATAAGAGAATGGTCTAGTTTCATTCTTTTGCACGTGGCTGTCTAATTTTTCCAGCACCATTTATTAAAGAGACTGTCCTTTTTCCAGTGGATAGTCTTTCCTCCTTTGTTGAATATTAGTTGACCATAGACTTAAGGGCTCATTTATGGGTTCTATATTCTGTTCCATTGACCTAGGTGTCTGTTTTTGTGGCAGTACCACACTGTCTTGATAATGATCACAACTTTGTAGTACAACTCGAAATCTGGCATTTTGATCCCCCCAGCTTTGGTTTTCTTTTTCAATATTCCCCTGGCTATTTGGGGTCTTTTCTGATTCCACACAAATCTTAGGATGATTTGTTACAACTCTTTGAAGAAAGTCCATGGTACTTTGATAGGGATTGCATTGAATGTGTAAATTGCCCTGGGTAGCATAGATATTTTCACAATCTTAATTCTTCCAATCCATGAGCATGGACTGTTTTTCCATCTCTTTGTGTCTTCCTCAATTTCTTTCAGAAGTGTTCTGTAGTTTTTAGGGTATGGATCCTTTACCTCTTTGGTTAGGTTTATTCCTAGGTATCTTATGCTTTTGGGTGCAATTGTAAATGGGATTGACTCCTTAATTTCTCTTTCTTCAGTTTCATTGTTAGTGTATAGAAATGCTACTGATTTCTGGGCATTGGGATCCTGCCACATTGCTGAATTGCTGTATGAGTTCTAGCAATCTTGGGGTGGACTCTTTTGGGTTTTCTAAGTACAGTATCATGTCATCTGCGAAGAGAGAGAGTTTGACTTCTTCTTTGCCAATTTGAATGCCTTTTATTTCTTTTTGTTGCCTGATTGCTGAGGCTAGGACTTCTAATACTATGTTGAATAGCAGTGAGAGGGGACATCCCTTTCTTGTTCCTGATCTTAGGGAAAATGCTCTCAGTGTTTCCCCATTGAGAATGTTATTTACTGTGGGATTTTCATAGATAGCTTTTAAGATGCTGAGGAATGTTCCCTCTATCCCTACACTCTGAAGAGTTTTGATCAGGAATGGATGCTGTATTTTGTCAAATGCTTTCTCTGCATGTATTGAGAGGATCATATGCTTCTTGTTTTTTTCTTGCTGATGTGACCTATCACGATTGTTTTACGAGTGTTGAACCAGCCTTGCATCCAAGGGATAAATCCTACTTGGTCATGGTGAATAATCTTCTTAATGTATTGTTGGATTTGATTGGCTAGTATCTTTTTGAGAATTTTGCATCTGTGTTCATCAGGGATATTGGTCTATAATTCTCCTTTTTGGTGGGGTCTTTGTCTGGTTTTGGAATTAAGGTGATGCTGGCCTCATAGAACGAGTTTGGAAGTATTCCATCCCATTCTATCTTTGGGAACAGCTTTAGTAGAATAGGTATTTTTTCTTCTGTAAACTTTTGATAGAATCCCCCTGGAAAGCCATCTGGCCCTGGACTTTTGTGTTTTGGGAGGTTTTTGATGACTGCTTCAATGTCCTCGCTGGTTATTGACCTGTTCATGTTTTCTATTTATTCCTGTTCCAGTTTTGGTAATTTGTGGTTTTCCAGAAATGCATCCATTTCTTCTAGATTGCTTAATTTATTGGCATATAGCTGCTCATAATATGTTTTTAAAATCATTCATATTTCCTTGGTATTGGTTGTGATCTCTCCTCTTTCATTCATGATTTTATTAATTTGAGTCTTCTTTTCTTTTGAATAAGGCTGGCTAATGGTTTATCTATCTTATTAATTCTTTCAAAGAACCAAATCCTGGTTTTATTGATCTGTTCTACAGTTCTTCTAGTCTCTATTTCATTGAATTCTGCTGGAATCTTTACTCTCTCTCCTGCTTGGTGTAGGTTTTGCTTGCTGTTCTTTCTCCAGCTCCTTTAGGTATGAGGTTAGCTTGTGTATTTGAGTTTTTTCAAATTTATTTTTTAGTGAGGCTTGTATTGTTATGTATTTCCCTCTTAGGACTGCTTTTGCTGTATCCCAAAGATTTTGAATGGGTGTATCTTCAACTTCTTGCATGATACATCTATGAAGGCAAGGGAAACAAAGGCAAAAATGAACTATTCGGACTTAATCAAGATAAAAAGCTCCTGCACAGCAAAAAAAAAAAAAAAAACAAAACAAAACAAAAAAAAAACAAAAAACAAAAAACAAAAACAAAAACAAAGAAAAAAAAACAACAAAAAAACCCAAAACAACAGCAACAAAAGAAACAGTCAACACAACTAAAGGACAACTTATAGAATGGGAAAAGATATTTGGAAATAACGTATCAGATAAAGGTCTAGTGTCCAAGATCTATAAAGAACTCATTAAAGATCAACAGCAAAGAAACAAAGAATCCAATCATGAAATGGGCAAAAGTCATGAACAGACATTTCACCAAAGAAGGACATATACATGGCCAACAAGTACATGAGAAAATGCTCGCGATCATTTGCCATCAGGGAAATACAAATCAAAACCACAATGAGATGCCACCTCACACCAGTGAGAATGGTGAAAATTAAGAAGATAGGAAACAACAAATGTTGGAGAGGATGTGGAGAAAGGGGAACCCTTTTGCACTGTTGGTGGGAGTGTGAACCTGTACAGCCATTCTGGAAGACTATGTGGAGGTTCCTCAAAGAGTTAAAAATAGAACTACCCTATGACCCAGTGATTGCACTACTGGGTATTTACCCAAAGATACAGATGCATGAAAAACCGAGACACTTGCACCCCAATGTTTATAGCAGCAATGTCCAGAATAGCAAACTGTGGAAGGATCCTTGGTGTCCATTGAAAGATAAATGATTAAAGAAGATGTGGTCTATATATACAATGGAATATTACTCAGCCATCAGAAACGATGAATACCCACCATTTGTTTCGACATGGATGGAACTGGAGGTTATTCTGCCGAATTAAGTAAGTCAATCGGAAAGGACAATTGTTATATGGTTTCACTCTATCGGGAAATATTAAAAATAGTGAAAAGGATTATAGAGGAAAAGAGAGAAAATGAGTGAGAAAAATCATAAAGGGTGACAAAACATGAGAGACTCCTAACTCTAGGAAACAAACAAGGGGAAGTGGTTGAAGGGGAGGTGGGCGGGGTGATGGGGTGACTGGGTGACAGGCACTGAAGGGGGCACTTGATGGGATGAGCAGTGGGTCCTATATGTGGGCAAATTGAACATATATATATATATATATATATATATATATATATATATATATATATATATAAATGAATGAATGGCTCTTTGAATGGCAGCCCAGGTATTCCAAGTCTTGAGCTAGAACAATCAAGAGAGAAAAGCCTATTGAATATAATTCCACATTCCAGTCCCTAGTTAATAACATGGATAGGTTTTTCAAAGTACACTGGTTATCACAGTCACCCAGTAGCAATCAATTATTATCAAAATCCCCCAGACACAGATGAATGTGAGGAAGGCTCTTGGTCATCCATGCCTCAGTGGAGGCTCTTCTCCTCTCTGGCTTCTTGCCTTTATCATTTCCTTTGACTCCTCTCTGATAGTCTGCCATCTGGCCAATTGAGAAAATATAATGACTAATAAAGGGCATAGGACCTCACATTTGCAAAGAATAATAGCTCTTACGTTGTTAGCATTATTGTGTATCAGCCTGTTTATATCTATGATATTAATCTTCATTAAAAACCTAATGGTCTCCCTACTCCTACACCATCTTAACTCCTGAAAAGCCTATGGAATTAGTATTATTATTACCCCATTTGGCAGCTGAGGAAACTGAGGTGCATATTTAAAAAAAAGGTTTATTTATTTACTTCAGAGAGTAAGAGAGAAAGAGAGAGAGATTAGAGAGAGAAAGTGAGCTGGGGAGGGGCAGAGGGAGAGAGAATCTCCAGCAGACTCCCTCCTGAGTGCAAAGCCTGATCCTGGCAGGGGGATTGGGTGGCTCAATCTCATGACCCTGAGATCATGACCTGAGCTAAAATCAAGAGTCAGATGCTTAACCTACTGAGCCACCCAGACACCCAAAACTAACATGCACATTGGTTAAAGGGCACACAGCTAGTGATTGGTGGTGGGGACCATGTCTGACCAACTACAGTGTTATCTTTTTTTAAGTTTTTTTTTTTCTGAGAGAGACAGAGAGAGTAAGCAGGGGGAAGGGCAGAAGAGAGAGGGAGAGAGAATCTCAAGCAAGTTCCATGCCCAGCATGGAGTCTGAAGTGGGGCTCCATCTCAGGACCCTGAGATCATGACTTGAGCCAAAATAAAGAGTCTGATGCTTAATGGGTTGAGCCACACAGGTGCCCCTGTGGTCTGTTCTCTTAAACTCTGTGCCCAATGAGCTCCATGCAATATCGAATGAAAAAATTACATCTGCATGTCAATTGACTATGTTGTTTTATATTCCTATTAATGTTTATGTGTCCATTCTGGATACCTCTTCTCAGCTTATTTTGAATGTCATTGTACTAGGACTCCTTGTCACTAATGTATGCAGAGAAATCAGAATTTCTAAATTTCTATATTGTATGACAAATTCCTCTAATTTAAACCAACTCATTAAATTTATCCACCCTTCCTATTTAGGGATACACATATGTATGTGCATGCATGTAAGTATCTTGCATGCATGCACACATATGTGCATTAAGCAATAATTCAGTTCAGGAAAGCTATTAAATGAAGGACTCTAGCTATAACAGCCTTGCATTTGTGTAAGCTTTTGCTGTGAGAGAGCTATTACACACACACACACACACACACACACACACACACACACACCTTGGGTTGGGTCAAGTCAGCAAAATCATCCCTACCTGAAGGCCAATTGTGGAGGTGGCTCTGGGAGCCCCATATGCTGGAACTCCTGTAAGGCGCATGCTGAGAGAGAGAATCAGTCCCTGACATAGAGAAATAAAAGTTCCAGAGACTTCTGGGTGGCTCGGCGGTTGAGCGGCTGCCTTTGGCCCAGGGCGTGATCCTGGAGTCCCGGGATCGAGTCCCACATCAGGCTCCCTGTATGGAGTCTGCTTCTCCCTCTGCCTATGTCTCTATCCATATCTATCTATCTATCATCTATCTATCTGTCTATCTATCTATCTATCTCTCATGAATAAATAAAATAAAACAAAATAAAATAAAATAAAGAAAAATAAAAGTTCCATGAGGCTCATAAACTGAGACTGGAATGTAATGAGGTACTAGCTTCCCTGGTGGCCACTCAATCACCCTGCTCTGTGACTCCTTATTTCATTAAAGCTACTCTGATGTGAGTTTTACCTTGATTTACTCTGGATTTGAGACTGTAATGATCAGAGAAGGCATTATGATGTGATTTTACCAGGCTTCTGTGAATGATGACTTAAAATGATCTACCAAAAAAAAAATAAATAAATAAAATGATCTACCACTATCTATTCTTGTCCAGTCTCACCACTGCCAACTTATCTCAGGTTGTTATATTTTCCTGCCTGAATGAATGATCACTGGCTCACCTGGATAATCACAGTGACTCCTATCGGATACCAGAGTAATGGTCCTTCAACATCACACATGACACTCACTCCCCTGGGCTTAACTTTTCAGTGGCTCCCCGGATTTCCTTTTTATTTTTTATTTTTTATTTTTTATTTTTCATTTACTTGTGATAGTCACAGAGAGAGAGAGAGAGAGAGAGAGAGGCAGGGACAGGCAGAGGGAGAAGCAGGCTCCATGCACCGGGAGCCCGACGTGGGATTCGATCCCAGGTCTCCAGGATCGCGCCCTGGGCCAAAGGCAGGCGCCAAACCGCTGCGCCACCCAGGGATCCCGCTCCCCGGATTTCCAATAGCAGAATGTCTAACTTATCTGTTAGGCTATCAAGACCCTCTCCCATTGACCTTACCAAAGCCGCCTCCACATCCTTATTTCCTGCAACTCCTAACATATGTCTACTATGGTCAGGCCTGTTCCCTTGATGCCCCATGAACCTAGCAAGCTCATTCATTCACACATTGTCATACTACGATGACAAACTGTATTTGTTTCATTCAAAAATGTATTTCAGACCTACTCTGTGCCAGGATCTCGATGAGATCCTAGATCCCAAAAGTAAGCAAGACAGTCCCTCGCCACCTGGTGGAAGTGACAGACAGATGAAAAGGCAAGCATGCTAAGTAATATGGTGAAGAAGGCCCAAGGAGCCTCCAGAGCCCAAAGGAGAGGCACCTAATCCAGATTCAGGGCAGCAGGAAAGGACTCAAGAAGTGGTGTCATAATCCCGAGACATGGAGGATGAGTAAGAGCTAGCCAGGCCATGAGCTGGAGAAGACAAGTGATATCTCCAGTCCAAAGAGCAGCATTGAAAAGGTCCTGGAGAGGGATCCTAACCTGTGCACAGAACTGCCTGAAGTTCAGTCCTGCTGAAGGACTGAGAACGGGGAGGTGAAAGTGTTATAGGAATGCATCAGGGAAGCAGGGAATCAAAGACAACAGAGATCCCTGGAGTGTGAATACGTTTCAGGCATTTTGCATTGCACATGCACCAAGCACTGTCCTGGGCATGTAAGAAGTGCTCGTGAGTGGTTCTTACTGGACCCTTTTGCCTCTCCACCTGTGAGGCCATTTATGGATTCATTTTGGACCGGGGATAAATATCAGTCATGCTACAGTAACAATGAGAAAATCTCAGTGGCTGACTACAGTAGAATTTAATTTCTTGCTCTCACAAAGTCTGCTGCAGGTCCAGGTGACATGTTGGGGTGGATTTCCTCCATGTGGTGACTCAGGAATTGCTGCCACTTTGATTTGGTGGCACCCACACCTCCACGTGTGCTTCCGCAATCACTATGGGAGGGCAGAGAGGAAGTTCAGGGTCTCACACAAGCAATTCTGTGCCCTAGTCACAAAATCTGTCACTTCATCTCACAATTCAGTGGCCAGAATGAGTCACCTGGCCCTTCCCAGCAGCCAAGGGGTATGGGGAAGTGAACTCTTCTGATGTGCTCAAAGGAGAAGAGGGCCAGTTAGAGGAACACGAGCTGGGTGAGCGCTCGACTTCTCCTAAGCAGATACTACTTGAGTATTGTGTTCTAAGTGGGTTTGTTGGTTATTGTGTCTGGAGAACCAAGTACCCAAATGTTTGGGCTTTAATGGTTTTGTTACAGTTGTTGTATTTCCTGACTGGAAATTATGCCATCATCTGTTCCTGGGTTTGAGCCAACAATGCTAAATCATCTGGCAAAGTGATTACACTGCTTGAGGCACAGTATTAGCGGTGCTGTTGTCACCGTTTCGAAAATGTAATTTGTACGTGGTGTAAAGGAAACAAGTGGCTAAGTGTCAGACTCACGGTAGACTGGCTACGCTCTGTAGGTCATTGTTATCTGATAAAAAGTTTCTTCATCTGTGTCTTTTGATGGCTGATTTAGCTATTTCCTCGGACTGGGTTAGTGTGCACCCTGAATCATGCCTATTATCTATTAAGATCTGTATTTCTTATCTACAAACTCTATAAAGTAAAATATACCAGATATATGCCTCAGTGCATGTTCCCAGAGCGGGCATCTGGCATGCCAGGCCTTGAGAAAGGCCTTTAAGAACTTTCTGAAGATATTTGCAGGTTATACACAAGAATGATAGAGGCCTAAATTGCCCTAAATAGTTGTATTTCTTAATTCACCTTCCTAAATCGGGATGTTTGGCATATATTGAGTATTAGAACAATAAGATATCTTTTTTGTCCACCATAGTGGGAAAGGTTTAAAACTTTGATAGTAAAAAAAAAAAAAAAAAAAAAAAAAAAAAAAAACAACAAAAAAAAAAACTTTGATAGTATTGAAAAGGATGTGGACAAACCAGCACCCTCTGGCTGAAAGTGAAAGTTGACATAACATTTTCAAAAGACAATTGGTTAGCATGTATTAAAAGATAACTTTTCAGATCCAATGATCCAATGTTTTCAGTGCTAAAAATTTAGAGCAAATGTGATAAGAAATTTGCCACAAATTTACAAAGATTTATGTGCAAGGATATTTATTGCCATGTTGTTTATAACAGGAAACATGAAAACAACCCAAATATCTATTCACACAAAAAAACTGAGAAAATATACAATGGTGCATTATTTTTATTTTTAAAATATTTATTTATTTATTTATTTATTTATTTATTTATTTGAGACAGAGAGAGTGGGAGAGTGGCAAAGGGAGAGGGAGAGAGAGAATCTCAAGTAGATCCAAGTGCAAGCGGAGCCCAAATCTGGGCTCCATCTCATGACCCTGAGACCATGACCTGAGCTGAAATCAAGAGCCTGACACTTAACCAACTGAGCCACCCAGGCACTCAATGGTGAACTATTTTTTAAAAATTAGATATATGGTATTTGTATAGATGGTATATATATATATGTTTTCCCATGGTATGGGAAAATGTCCATGCTATATAAATCAGTGAAGAGGGAAAGTTAAAAAATAAAATGAACAGTTTGTCTAAAATTTGTTTTTTCTTAATAAATGTCATTACACATGCAAGAAAAAAAATGTCTGGAGGAATGGGTACCAACTTCACAGTAGTTAGCTCTCGAGGGCTGGAACTATGGGACACTTTGACTTTCCCTAACACTCACATAGTTCCATAACGTTAGAAACTTTTGGAATCAGGAAATGACATTAATTTCTTGTTTAATTTAAAAACGATATAAAACTTTTCTCCAAGAAAGCTTATAATAAAATTTTTTTAATAAACCCCAACGTCTGAGAAAATCCTGGTTCACTCTATAGCTCAGGGAATAGATTTGACAGCTCTTAACCAGCCAAGTGTAACAGAGTGGAGCTTAGCAAAAAGGCTTTGAGCAATTAAAGCTTTAGAATAATTCCGAGCCACCAGAGCTTCTAATGGAACCCTGGCCTTTGCACTGTTGTCTTTGATCTGCTCTCAGAACCTACTATTCTAAGTGCTTAGTGCTTTTGGATGAGAGCACTGTGCCCTCAGACCACACGCTTTAAAACTTTCCATGGCTACTAGTTGCCTACAGAATAAATCCAAATCATTTAGCATAGTTTAAAAGCCCTGTGCTATTTCCCAAGCCTCGATACCAACCTAGTTGAAGGATTTATACGGCAAATGTTTAAGAGGTCAGGCTTTAGATCTTTAGCCAGATCTAGGATTGAATTTTCTGCTTCATCTCCATTTCAAGAAACCCTAAAACTATTTGCCTTTCAAAGCCAAGTTCACCTGTCCTTTCTCCATGCCCCCCTGCTTCTAGATCCCTATTAGAAAGCATCAAACTGTCTTTTCCCTAAAACTCCTGCATGGTTATGTCTATACTGCCTTCATGGCACCAACACTTTCTTACAAAATAGTCTTTTTAATGACCTCCTTAATAAGAGATGAGCTGCATGAAAGTCCAAACCCCCAGAGTGTGCCACACATTGCCTACACCTGCCAGCCTGACAGTAAATGTTTGAATATTTGTGGAATTGAATGAATGAACAAATAAATACAATTTCCCTTTTAATCAGCACCCCACCAATTTACTCATGTTGCCAGCTCCTCTGCCATTCAGCACACTGCTGCTCATCAAAGCCTAAAATCATAAAATAAAGTAAAATAAAATAAAATAAAATCCTTCTGCAAGGGGAGCAAATTCAGTTTAGGATAATGTGGCAGAATTGAAAGTGCTGAACTGAGAGCCAGGTAACCTGGCTTTGTAGCCCCAGATCTGCCACTAACTAGATATGTGACTTTCAATTTCCTTGACTTTCTGGATCTGTTTCTGTGTCTTCAAAATGAACAGGATGAGATGATTTCCAAAATTGGACATTGTATGATTTTCATAGTCTGCAAACTCAAGATAACTATTGCTATGAGATCCTTGGAGAGTGGCCACCATCATTTCTCATGTATTCTAGAATACACTTACGATCACAATAGGGACAGAAGCATTTCCTTAGAAATTCTCTCCAAGTGCTCTTTCCTTGTTTGGACATAATGGGATACACCAGGGCCCCACCATCCCAACTCTTTCTGACTAGTATTGATTTGAATGAAGAAACTGGGCAGTGTTCCTTAGAAAGTAGGAGGAAGAGGAGGATGAGAGGAGGAAATTCGGTTTAAGAATTGTAAGATCAGGGAAAGCCTCTAAGAATGGGAAGGAGCTCTGGTGTGTTTATTTTCAAATTTCTGTTTTACTTCTGTTTAAACGTGTTTAAAAAGTTCTGTTCTGAGGGAAATGCACAGTTACTTTTTATAATTACTATTATAACTAAACAGTTTTGAAAATTTAAAACTGGGTTACCTGTGTGGCTCAGTGGGTTAATCTGATGGCTCTTGATTTCAGCTCAGTTCATGATCTCAGGGTCTTTTGGATGGAGTCCTGAGTCAGGCTGTGCACTCAATGAAGTGTGTGTTTCAGGATTCTCTCTCTCCCTCTGCCCCTCCCCCTTCTCTCAAATGAATAAATAAATCCTTTAAAAATTTTTTAAACCAAAGCTCTATATTTATCAATAAAACAGTCTCTGCCTTCCCAGGTGGGGAGTACACAGCTGAAACCAGACTGAAACCAGAGAACAAAATGGTGCAGCCAAAATTCCAAAGTTTAGGTGATGAGGCAATTGTAGGTAGGCATAAGGACAAGAGAAATTCTTATCACCTAAGTCAGGTTTTGAAAACAAGAAAGGACAGGGGCGCCTGAGTGGCTCAGTCAGCTAAATGTCCAACTCTTGATTTCGGCTCAGGTTATGATCTCAGGGTTGTGACATGGAGCCCTGAATCTGTTTCTGCACTGGGTGTGGAGTTTGCTAAATGTTTTCTCTCTCCCTCTCCCCTTCCTCCTTTCCTCTATAAAAAAAAGGCAAGAAAAGACAAAGAGCTGCCAAGTTACTTAGAAGAAAAAAAGATGTACCTAATTAGTGTTTTATTTTTAAGTTTTTTAAAGATTTATTTATTTATATTAAAGAGAGAGTGAGAGAGCTCTGGGAGAGGGGCAGAAAGAAAGCCAGTCTTCAGTAGACTCCCCCTGAGCTCAGAACCCAAGGCAGGACTTGATCTCAGGACCCTGAGATCAGACCTGAGCCAAAACCAAGCGTTGTTACCTAACCAAATGTACCACCTAGGCACCTCTAGTGTTTTATTTTTGATGAACAGATTCAATGGGTATTGCATTCAAAGTTTGAGTATTTATAAAGCTGTAATTATTTTTTTACAAGATTTTATTTATTTATTTATTTATTTATTTATTTATTTATTTATTTGCAAAAGAGAAAGCAAGAGCAAGCATGAGCAAGGGGAGGTAGGAGGGGCAAAGGGAGAGGGAGAGGGAGAAGCAGACACTTCACTGAGCCGGGACCTCGATGTGGGGCTTGATCCCAGGACCTCAGGAGCATGACCTGAGCCAAAGGCAGACCTTAACAGACTGAGCCACCCTGGCATCCCATAATAATTTTTTTTTGTGATAGTAGTTGAACTTGTTATAGAAGTCTGGTTCTAGCTTCAAGGGAAAAATCCTTTCCCTATTAGTGGCAGAGGGTGCAAATTACAAGATCAAAGATGAAATTTGGAGAGGGAAACTAACACATGGAAAAAATGCTTCCTAGTTACAATAAACAACTACTTTAACTTTAGCTGAACCGATGATATTAATGCATCTAAAGAAATAATATATAAAAGAAAGCATGAGAGAGAGAGATTCTGTCTGTGCACGTGCGGCATAGTCTAAAGGAGAGACAAACTGAATTTTTTAAAAAGATTTTATCTATTTATTCATGACACACACACACACACACACACACACACACACACACACACACAGAAGCAGAGACACAGGCAGAGGGAGGAGCAGGCTCCATGCAGGGAGCCCCATGTGGGACTGGATACTGGATTTCCAGGATCACGCCCTGGGCTGAAGGCGGCGCTAAACCGCTGAGCCACCTGGGCTGCCCAAACTGAATTTTATATAACATTAAGTGGAATAAACCAGAGTTCAACATGTATACACAATATGATCTATTTTCTTTTTTACGGTATAATTGACAAAACATTATATTAGTTTCAGTGTACCATTGTCTTTAATTGTAATGCATACACATAGACAAATGAACAGCAGGGGTGCCTGGCTGGCTCAGTTGGAAGAACATGTGGCTCTTGATCTCAGGGTCGTGAGTTTGAGCCCCACATTAGGTGTAGAGGTTACTTAAATGAATAAATTTGAACTAAAAAAAGAAAAACAAATGACAGGAAATACACAAAATATGATCATAGTGGTTATAATGGAATTCTAGGCAGTAAGAAATTTTCATTTGCTTTATGATTTTCTGTATCTTCTAACTTCTCTGTGGAACTTATAAAACTTTTTCAATGTAAAAACATGAAATGAATGTCAAGGCCTGTTATGTTAACAGTGAAAAAGAAGGTCTGGCTAAAGTTCTCTGGATCCTTGAAGCCCATCTTTCTGACCAACCCACACAGATTCCTGAGGGTAGGAGATAAACCCAAAGATGCCCCAGAAAAGAGCCTACTTAGTGCTGAGTCTCTGAGTAGTTAAATATCCTGGTAAACTGGCCTGTACTACGAGTGAGGTGAAGAGATGACTCTTGCCCCTTGATCTTAAAGGAATTTAAGCTAGAGGTAGGCCCACTCTGGTTTCCTCTCTGGATGAGGTCAAGAGTGCCTGCTCATAACAGGAGGTGACTCTGGTCCATCTTGTAACAGCCACATGAGATGAAGGGCTTAAGGGAGAATGCAGAGAGAGCTTGCATCACCCTGAAGAGCTGGCCTTAGTCCTGTTCTAACTGAAATCACTTACTGTTTCCAGAAAAAGCTCCAACCCCTAGTAGGGGAAGGGAAGGGCAGAATCAGGGGCTGTCACAGTTTGGTGTGACACACTTTGGTGACAATCCCAGGACACACGTAGCACATCACACTCACACATACACCTGAAACCAAGCATTCACCAACAATACCTTATAATCAGGGCAGGCTTCCTAGGCATGTGATTTTTACAGTAGCATAGAGCTCTGAGCTCAGGAGGGCCCCCACACTTGGTTTAATGTTCTGCTGTTGCTGTCTTGATGTTCTTAATAATTTTATTTTTGAACTTGTGTTTTGCAAGTGAAGTCGGGTGGAACAGTGGAGCATGCCCACGAGCACATGAGCTTTGAGCAGTATGCTCCTCTGCTGCCATTTCTTGCTGCCCATTTGCATACAAGTCTTGCTGACACCTCATGAGCACAGAACTCTGGTGGGCCCACCATGAGGTAGGGAGGTCAACAAGACTGGGGGCCAAGGCAAGGTCAGTGGGTTGCATCTACAACTAAGTAAGGTGGGGGTGTGCTGATGGTGAAAAACCAGTGGCCACACCTTCCTTTCGAACCAGGGCTCCCTCCAACCCCTGCTCCCAGAAATAATGCAGTAGAATACTGAGAACATCAAGACCAAGGAACCCTAGCACATCTTAGTAGGTTACTTTCCTGTATTAGCTAACCGCTTACACTGAGAATAATGACACAGAAGGCAAAGATAATCCCTCACCAGTGAGCCAAAGGTAGAGACAGTTCTTAGGATGCACGTGTATCAAGAAAGGAAATAACATTTTTTCCTTGTGATGAGAATAGCAAATCATGATGTTGTACATCTGAAACTAATATCATGTTCTATGTCAATTAAACCTCAATAACAAAAGAGCAATAAATAAAAATTTAGAATATGAAATGAAATCAAAACAGTTGAATTAGTTTTGTGCACTGTGCTCACTATCTGGTTAGAACTACATACTTGGTATATAAGCATGTATGAGCTACAAAATATGAATTGTGTGATTCTAGTCATTCTGCATGTTGGTTAAATGTTCTTACATTTGCATTTTATTTTTTACATATTTTAATTTAAATTTAATTTGCCAACATATAATATAACATCCAGTGCTCACCCCATCAAGTGCCCTCCTCATTGCCCATCGTCCAGTTACCCCATGTCTGCACCCACCTCCCCTTCCACAGCCCTTTGTTTGTTTCCCAGAGTTAGGAGTCTCTCATGGTTTGTCTCCCTCTCTAATTTTTCTCACTCAGTTCTCCTCCATTCCCTTGTAATCCCTTTCACTATTTCTTATATTCCACGTGTGAGTGAAACTATATGATTGTTCCTCTCTGGTTGACTTATTTCACTCAGCATAATACCCTCCAGTTCCACCCACGTCAAACCAAATGGTGGGTACATTTGCATTTTGAACCAGCATTGCAAAACATAAAAAGGTCTAGTGAAATTCGTTTTAATAATTTTAAATTTTATTTTTTTCCTTAGGATAACAGACAAATAGCAAATTAAAAAATACTGTGACAAGTCAAGCCAGAGATTGCAGAATAAAGGAAAAAGCTTTATATTTGAGTACCTTTAATAATACTTTTTCCTGCTTTTTGAGGAAGGAGCCCCACATTTTCCATATTCTGTAGTCACTCGTGCCTATAATATGGGGGAGGGGAGGTCCTGGGATGCTTTCTACTCTGGTCTTCTTTATTTGTTCTTAAATGCTCCTCATGATCTACTAAATTGATTTCATGACCCCAAAGCATTGTGATGGGCAGTTGGAAGAACACTGCTCTAGAGGTTAGAATGCATGGTTACCATTCCCCCAAACATTTTTCTCCTAAGCAAAAGCAAAGGGCTTAACAGCCAGGTCTGTAGTCAACCAAAGGTAGTATTGTCCCCCCCTTAGGGGAGATAACCAGAGGTATCATGAAAGTCCTGCCATCACCTTCACAAGACTGCTTGATTAATTATTTCCATGGCTTCTAGAACCAATGAGATGGATAATTTGGTCCCTCAAGGCCTTATGCTTATGCGTCTTTGATATTACCTAGGAGTCTCTGCAATCCATCAAAGCTATTCCAGGTACTAGGTCAAGAAGTCACTCCCAATTTTATTTCCCATCTAAAATCATGCATGAATAGGGACTCCTGGGTGGCTCAGTGGTTTAGTGCCTGCCTTCGGCCCAGGGCATGATCCTGGAGTCCTGGGATCGAGTCCCACATGGGGCTTCCTGCATGGAGCCTGCTTCTCCCTCTGCCTGTGTCTCTGCCTCTCTCTCTCTCTCTCTCTCTCTCTCTCTCTCGGGGTCTCTCATGAATAAATAAATAAAATCTTTAAAAAATAAAATCATGCAAGACTGTTATCTCAATAAGGTCATTAGACAGGGTTATACAATGTATGCCAGATATTGACATCCTGCAGAGGAAACTACATTTCAAACAAAACTAACACTGTGGTGGTTCCAAGCATAAGCATAGGAGTTAGTTAGACACAGGTACTAATCCCAGTTTTGCCCCTCTCTTGGGCATGTGAGGATCTTTCTAAGTTTTGATGACCTCGTCTGTAACATGGGAATGTTAACACTTACCTCATAGTGTTAATGTGAAGAGCAAATTAGTTAATGTGTGTGAAGTGCCTAATAGCACTTAGTAAATGATAGCTGTTGTCAATTGTATTTCCAACAGAGAAATCTAAGTAAAGTTTTTGAAGTTTCTTTTTTTTTTAAGATTTTATTTATTTATTCATTAGAGACAGAGAGAGAGAGAGAGAAGCAGAGATACAGGCAGAGGGAGAAGCAGGCTCCATGCAGGGAGCCCGACGCGGGACTTGATCCTGGGTCTCCAGGATCATGCCCTGGGCTGAAGGCGGCGCTAAACTGCCGAGCCACCGGGGCTGCCCAGTTTTTGAAGTTTCTTACAGAACTTTCATCTTGGATTGTTCAGTCCAGCCCAAATGGCCTTTCTGGGGTAGCTGTTCTGTGGTTCCCAGTGTGGGGGGGGGTATTTACCTCCCTGGGCAATATTTGACAATGTCTGGAGACATCTTTGGTTGTCACAACTGCCAGGGACGTGTTAATGACATCTAGTGGGTAGAGGCCAGGGATGCTGGTAAACATCCCACCATGTACAGTCAGTTCTCCCACCCCAACATGACAAAGCATGATCCAATGCAAAATATCAGTAGAGCCAGGGTTGAGAAATCCCGCCCTGGTTGAAGTCTGGACCATCAATAGCATCTATGGGAAACTGTACATCTCCCTGTCACCTGCAAAATTGGATTCCTCTAACTTCTTAACTTCCAAAATTCCTAGAGCTATCAGAACATGTGGCACATGGTGCAGAGTCAAAGAAAAATATCCATACTTATCTGAAAAAGTTATTAAAATACTTGTCTTTTTTCCAATTACATGTCTGTATGAATTTTGATTCCCTTGTCCTGTAACTAAAACAGCATATGGCAACTGATTGAACACAGAAGCCAATATGAGAATCCAGCCATCTTTTATTATCCCAGACACTAAAGAGAGTTTCAAAATGCAAAACAATGCCACTTTTCTCATGAATTCTTTTTGTTTTGGAAAGCATAAGGTTTAAAAAAAATTCATCTTGCCAGTTCTGAGAAATACTTATCCTCGATATGAAATTAAAATAGCAAATGGGACACAGCCCTCACCACCTATCTGAATAGCTATCACATCTGTGAGTCTTCTTTCTGAGATGAAAGAGATTCTAAATAAGAATCTAGCTGACTTTTTGTCATCTGTTTTCTAGGGATAGACACAACCCGAGTGAGAATACGTGGATTCCTGGAAAATGTGTCACTGAAATTGAAATAAAAACAGAAGCTCATTCCCAGAGACAAGTTTGGAAGATTGTAGGGAAGGGAATGGATGAATCAAAGGGTAAATACATACGAATGGATGGAAATTTGAGGTAGAAAGTGGTGAGATAAACAAGAGAAAAGTGAATCGAAGCTGCACCATTCTCTGTAACGAAACTATAATGGAGCTCAGAGCAGCAGTTAGCCACCAGGAAACAATTCAAATGTCCATTAACAAGAAGAGGGAGAAACAACTCGGAATGTATTCTTGCCATGGAATGCTACTCAGCTGTGGAAAGGAATGATCTGCTGATACACACAACACAATCTCAACAGCATTATGATGAGTGAAAAAAGCCAGGCACCAAAGAATATATACAGTATGATTCCATTTATAGAAGGCTAAAGAACAGGCAAAACAGGTAGTGGTGATATAATTCAGAACAGCGGGTACCTATGAGAGTGTAGGGTTTGACTGGAAAAAGGCACAGGGAGACTGTCTGAGATTACGTGGGTAATAGTAACGTGCCTGTGTACTTTTTCCAAAGGTCATAAAACCGGGCATGCAAGATCTGTGCCTTTACCCAAATTAAATTGTACCTCACTGAAAAAAATAAATTCATCAACCAACGGCTCAATTGTGTTTCGAAGGAATCTGTTTGTTGCTCTTCTCTAAGACACTTTTCTTTCCAACTGCAATGGTTGGAGCATGGCTGTCATCACCTGTGCTCTGTTCTTGTGCATCTGAGACAATTCCCCTTCCCAGAGTATGTCTAGCCTTACATGGATGTGCCCCTGTGTCCTGTCACAGAACTTCATGCATTGTCTCACTTGCAGAGTACAGAGAGGGCCAGAATGGGGGAAAAGACTAGTTTCTCCAGCAAAAGCATCCCAACAATCTACTTTTCCCCAGCTCCATTTCTCTACCCAGAGCACCCTGGGAGCCTCCTAGGTGAATTCCTTGCTTCCAATCCTGCCCTGCTATAGTCCTTTGCCTACACAGCAGCTGTGTCAACCAGATCATCTCGTTCCCCTGCTGGAACCTTCCAGTGGCTTCTCACCATATTCCAGAAGATATCTGAACCCCTCCCTCTCTCCTACAAAGTCCCACATGAACTCTTCCTGCCTTCCCTATCAGCCACTCTGCCACTTACTATTGTTGTTGTTTTTTTTTTTTTAAGATTTTACTTATTTATTTTAGAGAGAGAGCACAAGTGGGGAGTGTGGGGGGAGAGGAGCAGAGGGAGAGGGCAAAACAGACTCCCTGCTGAGCAGGAGGCCAGATGATGCGGGGCTTGATCCCAGGACCCTGGAAATATGACCCAAGCTGAAGGCAGATGCTTAACCGACCTACTCAGGTGCCCCTGTGTCACTTACCATTGTGTTCTGGCTTGCTTTCAGTTCAAAAACACCAAGTTCTTTTCTGACCCTGGACAATCACCCAAAGCCATTTCTTCTGCCTAGAAAGCTCTTCCCGGTGCCTCTCCCAACTGACTCACACATTCTGCAAATCTGCTAGAATGCAGCTTCCTCAGAGAGGCCTTTTCTGATTCCCCAGGTTATTTTCTTCTCCTGTTACTCATTCTTAGAGCACATCACCTTCTTTTATTCATGGAACTTCTCGTGATTTATAGTTATGGATTTACTAGCATATCCATATGATTATTGCATATATTCCCTACTAGGATGTTGTTTCTCAGAGTCCATTGCTTATTCACCAAGAAATATTTGGTGAATGAATGTTCCCATCCTGCTAATAACCACCTTGAAAGGGTCTTCTGCTGGAGTACTTTGGAGGCTGCTATGAAGACTGGGCC
Organism: Vulpes lagopus; assembly: GCF_018345385.1. Taxonomy (NCBI): domain Eukaryota; kingdom Metazoa; phylum Chordata; class Mammalia; order Carnivora; family Canidae; genus Vulpes; species Vulpes lagopus. The sequence goes on along the minus strand of NC_054848.1, from coordinate 105,815,452 downwards.
TAATGAAAAAGACAAGGGAGCATCAGTAGAAGTACTCTACGCAAAATAGAAAGAGCAGGAGTGTAACAGTGAAGGGTGATTCAGAGGCAGATAGTTCTAAAATGAGACTCATGCTTTAGTTGATGCTATGAATACTGAACTAGCACTGGGTGCTGGGGAGACTGCCAAGGACAGGATAGATAGGCCCTGCCCCCATGGCGTTCATGTTCTAGTGGAGCAAATGACTGCATGATACGCATAATACAAGGTCAGGGCTCTGGTGGTAGTTCCGGGTTCCAGCTAACATTGGCTCTTGGGACTCAGCTTCCAACCCCCTGCAATTAGAAACTTAGCAAGGGCTGAGAAGTCCCACCCCAGCCTGATCACGTTGCTTCTCTCTGCTGTCTCCCTATGTTACACTCCATCCTGACCAGTTCACTGTGTTTCCTGTTTTCACTGTTTCCCAGCCATGGCTGCACAGTGGGATTGTTTAGGGAGCCTTTAAAAATACTGATATGCTGGGCTCCCCTCCCCAGATACTAAGTTTTAATTGTTCTGGTGTGTGGTCAGGAGAGGCAGATATTTTAAGTTCCCAAGGTGATTCTAATGCGTAGCCAAGGTTGAGATACTGAATTAGAAAGAATACTGCAAGACACAACAAGGGTGGACACCAGTGATTTTTTTTAAAGATAGTATTTATTTGAGAGAGAGAGAGGTGGGATGGAGCAGAGGGAAAGGGATAAGCAGACTCCCTACTAAGCGGGGAGCCCCAGACAGGGCTAGATCTGAGGACCCTGAGATCATGACCTGAGCCAAAGTCACACACTTGACCGACTGAACCACCCAGGTGTCCCAACATCTGTGACTTTTTTTCAGTGTGAAATAACTTTATTTCATGATACTTACTTCCTAACTCTTTTTTTTTACTTCCTCTTTTATCAAAATGTTTCTTTAAAATTTTTTTAAATTTAAATTCAATTTGCCAACATATAGTAAAACACTCAGTGCTCATCCCATCAAGTGCCCTCCTTAGTGCCCGTCACCCAGTCACCCCATCCCCCCACCCACTTCCCCTTCCACTACCCCTTGTTTGTTTTCCAGAGTTAGGAGTCTCTCGTGGTTTGTCTCCCTCTCTAATTTTTCCCCATTTAGTTCCTCTCCTTTCCCTTATAATCCCTTTTACTATCTTTTATGTTCCACGTATGAATGGAACCATATGATGATTGTCCTTCTCTGATTGACTTATTTCACTCAGCTTAATACCCTCTAGCTTCATCCATGTCAAAGCAAATGGTGGGTATTCGTCTTTTCTAATGGCTGAGTAACATTCCGATATCTGCTTATTTTTTAACAATCCCTTTTCCTTGGCCAAACACGTCAACCCTAACTAGAGGTTCTCATGTGCCGTCCTCTCAGTGCCTGAATCTGCTGGGGAGCTTGTTTTATGTGCACTCCTAGATTTTACACCCAGAGTTTGAGATGAGGCCCATGAACCTGTGTTACTGCACTGTAAAGATCTTCCAGCACTATGTTGAATGGCAATGGTAAGGGCAGACATCCTTGCTTTGTTCCTGATCTTGGAGGGGAAACATTCATTCTTTCCCCATGAAGCATGATGTTAGCTGAAGGTTTTTTGCAGATGTTCTTTATCAAGTTGAGGAAGTTACCCTCTATTATTTTTTAATACTTAAAAATTTTTTCTCTTTCTTTCGTTTGTTTTTTTTTGAGAGAGAGAAGGTGGGGAGGGGCAGAGAGAGAGAGAGAGAAATCCAAGTAGGCTCCACACCTAGTGGAGAGCTCGATGTGGCGCTAGATCTCATGACCCTGAGATCATGACCTGAGCTCAAATCAAGAGTCAGATGTTTAACCCACTGAACCACCCAGGCACCCCTGATAGACTTTTAAAAATCATAAGTAAGTGTTGGATTTTGTCAAATGTCTTTTTTCTTAATCAAGTAATATAATCATGTGATTTTTCTTCTTGAGCAAATTCTTCTTGTGGATTATACTGATTCATTTTTTGAAAACTATTAAACCAGCCTTGCATCTCTGGAGTAAAACTCATTTGGTTATGGGATAGAATGGATCCTAGTTGCTGAATTCTAGTTGCTAATATTTTCTTGAATATTTTTCCATCTCAGTTCATGAGGGATATTGGTCTATAGTTTTAGTTTTTGTTTTTGAATCGTAAACATCTTTGCTTGGTTTTGATATTGGAGTAAAACTGACCTCATAAAATGAGTTGAAAAAGTGTTCCTCTCTTCTAGAAGATATGGCAGATTCTTCATGTTAATTGTTTGTTAAATGTGTGGTAAGATTCTTTAATGGAACTATCTGGGCCAGAAGATGTCTTTTTAGGGAGGTTTAAAGTAACAAATTCAATTTCATTCATTGTTGTAGTACTATTCAAATTATTTATTTCATAACTGGGTGATTTTTGGTAGTTTGTGCTTTTTAAGGAATTGGTCTGTTTTATCTAGGTTCTCAGATTTCTGAGTGTAGAGTTGTTTGTAGTGTTTTCTTGTTACCCTTTCAGTGGCAGCAGAGTCTGTAATGATGTCCTCCATTTCACCCCTAATGTTAGCTTGTGTCTTCCCTCTCTCCTTTCTTTTTCAGTCTTGTTAGAGGTTTGTTAATTTTATATCCTTTTCTAGAGAACCAGCTTCTTGATTCATTGAGTTTATGTAATTTCTTCCTACTTTCAATTTTATTGACTTCTGCTTTTTATGATTTTCATCCTTTTCCTTGCTTTTGGTTTATTTTGCTTTTCTTTTTCTGAGTTCTTTTTTATTTCGAATTTATTTAGTTTAGAGAGAGAGTGCACATGACTGGGGGGAAGGGCAGAGGGATAAAGAGAGAATCCTCAAGCAGACTCCCCCCAGGGCCTGCTCAATCTCATGACCCTGAGACCATGACATGAGCCCTGAGCTGAAATCAAGAGTCAGTCCTTACCTGACTGAGCCACTCAGGCGATCCTTCTTTTTCCGAGTTCTTAAAGTTGGTGCTTAGATTATTGATTTGATAATTTTCTTTTCTAGTGTAAACATTTAATGCCATAAATTTCCCTTTAACCCTGCTGTAGCTGGGACTCAGAAATTATATGTTGGATTTTCATTTTCATTCAATTCAAGGCATTTTAAAACTTCCCTTGAAACCTCTTCTTTGATCTATGGATTATTTGGAAGTGTGTTCTGTAATTTTGAAGTGCTTAAAAGTGTTCCTGTTAGTTTTCTCTTCCTAATTTCTAGTTTGTTCCCATTGTGTTCAGAGAACAAATTGTGTGCTTTCAATTCTTTTAAAAATTGTTGAGGTTTGCTGTATGGCCCAGAGTCTGGTATTACGTCTTGGTATTACGTGTCACAGAAGCCTGAAAAGAATGTACATCCTTCTGTCGTTGGATGGAATATGCTATAAATTTTTATTAGATCCTTTTGGTAGATGGTTTGGTTCTTCTATATCTTTGCTGACTTTCTGCCTGGTTGTGCTATCAATTGTTGAAAGAGAAGGGTTGAAGTTTCAACTAAAATTGTGCATTTATTTTTCCTTTCAGTTCTATCAGTTTTTGCTTCAAAACTTCTCAGCTTTGTCATTTGGTGCATACACATTCAGGATTCGTCGCAGATTGGCTCTTTTATCATTATGTAATGCTCCTCTGCCTCTACTACTTTCTCTGTTTTGCAGCTCCTGCCTTCCTGTAGGTCATTTGAACATTTTTTCAGAATCACATTTTGAGTATGTATAGTGTTTTTTAGTATATATTTTGGTACAGCTTTGTGGTGTGGCTGCTCTGGCATCATCATTTTACCAGTTCAGGTGAGTGTAGCAAACACAATTTAGAAAACTCAAAAGATGACAAGTTTTCTAAACTGTGTTTGATAGTTGAAGCAAAAAACGAAAACATCACCTTGACCTGGTTTTCAATTACTTAAGACAATTATATTATAAAAGTGGGAAGGTACAGGGATCCCTGGGTGGCGCAGCGGTTTAGCGCCTGCCTTTGGCCCAGGGCGCGATCCTGGAGACCCGGGATCGAATCTCACGTCGGGCTCCCAGTGCATGGAGCCTGCTTCTCCCTCTGCCTATGTCTCTGCCTCTCTCTCTCTCTCTGTGACTATCATAAATAAATAAAAGTTAACAAAAAATTAAAAAAAAAAAGTGGGAAGGTACAGAGAAGCAATATCTCTGGCTGAGGTGGCTCCTCATTAGTGCTATGTAGGGATGGTAGTTCTGGCTTCTCATATGGTCTCCATTGGTATCTTCTTGGCTGGGGAGAGGTTGGAATGCTTCGTTCCTGCTCCGTGAATGGCCTTCGCTGATGTTTGGCAAGTGTGGGTGGTGTGGGGTGACCCATATGCCACTGCAGAGTGGTGAAGTCCTGATTCTTCACTAGGCCTTCTCCACTCCACCTCAGGAGGGGGATGAGGCTGCTCTGTTACAGCCTCTGGAGGTTGGAGTATAGGGTCTACACCAAGATGGGTGGCATGGCTGGGTTGAGGCCACAGTGGTCTCAGTGGCATGGCTGGGTTGAGGCCACAGTACATTCCATGCAGTTTGGCTGGAATAGAGTAGTTACTGTCTAAAAGGCTTCTATCTTGCTAGGTTGCCGCTCTCCTTGGCCTTTGGCTGGGGAGAGCTTGGGGCTTTTCTGTCTGTGCCTTTTGGCATTTGGGGGTGCCAGTTTCTCCAGCAGCCAGCAAGGACAGAATTCACCGTTTAGTTCCTTGTGTCCCAGGTTTTCTCCCCCACCTGTCTTTTTCTTCCCACCTTTCAGTGTCTTTTAGAGCTTGTTTTATAAGTTAATGTCCCAACCTTTTAGCTGTACCTCGTGGGAGCAAGAGGGTAAAAGCACATCTACTTGATCTTTCTGGGAATGGAAGTCTGTAGATATGTTCTGAAATTTGGAATTTTGGGGGATTTAAAGATGGCAGTGTGAGGCACGGTGGTTCTTACACTTGAGGGTGCACTGGAATTGCCTAGAGGGCTTGTTAAAACACGGTGTACTAGAAGTGTCCCCAGATACTCATATTGGTTAAATGTGGGGCAGGGCTGGGAAATGAGCCCTTCTGACAAGTCCTCACCAATACTGCTGCTTCAGGTATTGCATTTAAGACCACTCCCTTAGAGATATCTATCTAGTGACTCTCAATTCTGGCTTTTCATTAAGTTCACCTGGTAAGCTCAATTTAAAAAAGAGTCCAGCCACCACGTATCCCTCAGCCCTCAGATACTTTTCTACCATTGATCTGAGGTGAGACCTGGAAATTTGGGAGTTTTGAAAGCTCCGCAGACCTTATTCATGATAGGCCAAAAGTTGGAATAACCCATATATGCATCACCTGAAGAATGGATCATCAAAATCATTACACCCATACAATGGAACAACATTCAGTTATGGAAAGGAATGAAGTACTGGTCTGTGCTAAGACATAGGTGAAACATTGTAACTTTGAAAACCTTCTGTAAAGTGAAAGAATTCAGATAAAAAGGGCCACCCACATATTATAATTCCGTTTATATGTAATATCTGAAATAGGCAAATCTTTTTTTAAAGATTTTATTATTTATTTATTTATTTATTTATTTATTTATTTATTTATTTATGAGAGACACAGAGAGAGAGAGAGAGAGAGAGAGAGAGAGAGAGAGAGAGAGGCAGAGACACAGGCAGAGGGAGAAGCAGGCTCCGTGCAGGGAGCCTGATATGGGACTTCATCCTGGGTCTCCAGGATCACGCCCTGGGCTGAAGGTGGCACTAAACCGCTGAGCCACCCGGGCTGCCCTGAAATAGGCAAATCTATAGAGCCAGAATTACATTAGTGGTTGTCAGGACTGGTGGGATGGGGAAGAAATGGGGGAGTGACTGCTAATGGCCACAGGGTTTTCTTTTGGGACTGATAAAATGTTCTGGAATTAGACAGTGGTGATGGTTGCAGGATTTTGTGTACGTGCTAAACGCCACTGAATTGCACTCTTTAAAAAGATGCATTTTATGGTATGTGAATTCTGTCTCAAGTAAAACGGATTCTTCCTATGTGATACCCAGTATGTTCCAGCACCTGGAACAATGTGCCATTATTCCTCCTGCAAAGTTACAGATGTGAACAGGAATCACAGAGATTTGTAAACCTCCAGGCACAGAATTTGTATTTGTTTCTGTAGGTCACAAATGTACTGTTCTAAATTTGTCTGATCAGAAGACTCACTTGAGATCATGTTAAAAATAAAGAGTTCTAGGGGCACCTGGCTGGCTCAGTGGGTGGAACGTATGACTCTTGATCTCGGGGTATGCGTTCGTGCCCCATATTGCATGTAGAGATTACTTTTAAAAATCTATTAAAAATCTTAAAAATATATATATATATATATATCCTTTGGTGGAGATTTCTGGTTGGTAATCAGATTAAGGTCTGGGGTGGTACCTGAATATCTGGGAGATATTTAATATTTTATTTTATTTTTTTTTTTTTATTTAATATTTTAATAATACCTGGAGTGATTTTGATGTTCAGCAAGGTTGGGAAACATTATCTTTTTTTTCAAATAAAGTTTCCTTTTTTATTAACATCTTTTAAAATTTGAAGTACTGTTGACACAGAATGTTACATTAGTCCCAGGTGTACAACACAGTGATTCAACAAGTCTATACATTATGCTGTGCTCACCACAGTGAACAAAAAAACATCTTAAGTGAAGGGAAACCAGTGAAGGTTTATTCTCTTTTAATTGAGAATTGTTATTTTCTGAAATGTCTTATTGTTTCTGTAGCTTGTTAGAATAGAGTTAATTTAATCAGAATTTTGATTTACCACATGTTTGCCATAGAGCCATTCAGTGCCCTTATATGTGATCTATGTTAAACAATGGGAAATGGGCTGTGTATTTGTAAAGCCCATTTGATGCTGAGTCTAATTATGTCTCTGTAGTCGGTTCCCACAGTTAGCAGATGTGAATTGATGTCAAATGTAGATTTCTTTTTTTTAAATGTTATTTATTTATTCATGAGAGACACAGAGAGAAAGAGGCAGAGATACAGGCAGGGGGATAAGCAGGCCCCCGCAGGCAGCCCAATGTGGGACTCAATCCCAGGTCTCCAGGATCACGCCTTGGGCTGAAGGCAGCGCTAAACCGCTGAGCCACCCAGGCTGCCCTCAACTGTAGATTTCTAACTGCTTGCTCATTGTTTTCCCATCTTGTTCCTTTTTTCTTTTATCCATGGGTAGCACATTTCTAACATTTACATCATTTATGCAGTGTTTCTCAAAATGGAAAATATCTTTCCTGACAGTATTAAACACAATTTTTTTAACTATAAGGGAAAAAAATAAAGTTCTCCAGACTTGCCTACTTCTCAGAAAGAACTTCTGTTAATGCCATGTTATATATACTTCCAGACACTTTATGCATATATACAAAAATGGAATTATACTACGCCTTCTGTCTTTTTCACTTTGGTGAACATCTCTTCACGACAGTGCTTTCGAGAAGGTACCTTGTCGAGAGCTACTTTGTCCATACTAATGGCTATCTGGTGCAAACATTAGACAAGATTACTAATGTTAATAAGTTCTGATAACCCACTACCATCGGACCAGCCTAGACAAGATTACTAGTACCCTGTTTTGGCTAGAGTATTATGTGGGTGAAAATTGGTCTGACCCCATTAGAGGACAATCTTTCATTCCCTATCAATATTTAAATTGTCCACACCCTATGATCCACCGATCACATTTCCAGGACTCTAACCACTTCTTTAGAAATGGCACAAGTGCATCAAGACGTTTGCACAACAATACTCATTGCAGCACTAGTTGGTGTCAAAATGTAGAAACAACCAAATGTTTTTCAACAGGGAAATGGTTGAATAAATGATGGTGTAATATACTGTGTAACCCTCAAAAAATGAATGAAGTATATCTGCATGTGCTGTCATGGAAAGATAACAGGAAGTAATGTTAGGTAAAAAAGCAAAATTACAGAACGTTGTGTGTACCATGATTCTAGTTTTATAAAAAAGTGTTTCTTCAACATATCTAATTTATATGTGTAGATAACACATACCTCTGTGTGTGTGTGTGTGTGTATATTTTTATATACCTAGGATACCTAGAATACACACATACCTAGAATACAGAGATGCATCCCTAGAAAAATGTGTGGAATGTAACAGCAAATGTTCACAGTAATTTCCTTTGGTGAGTGAGACGTTTACTTTTTTTGTATTGTAACATATCTAAATTTATTGCAATGAACAAGCAAAGTGAATTTCTGTATATATATGTGTGTGTGTATCTGTAAGTACACATATATATTCAGAATATATGTCTATTTGGAATATACGAATTATAGCTGGAATTGTATAATTCCATCTGGAAGCTGTATTTTTGTGAGAGTTCGCAGTTTTTGAGAAGTCTGCACATGATTCGGGATGGGATTTAGTTTAATCTGGAGACACAAGCACATAGGTAAAGGATAGATGGCCAAGACACCCTAGAAAGAAAAATCTCCAGTACCTCATGACTAATTATATGCAAATACAGAGTCACTGAAAGAACCTGGGGATGCCAATTGCCTGTGTAGGGAAGCCAGAGGAGGAAATTTAAATTTTTATTTTTATTTTATTTTAAGCAAGCTCCACACCCGTCGTGGGGTTTAAACTCACAATCCAGAGATAAGAGTTGCCTGCTTTACTAACTGAGACAGCTGGGTGCCCCACTGGAGGAGTAATTTTGAAGGGGAAATTGTAACTTCAGAATCTAGACAGATGTGTCAGTTCTGCAGATCAGGAATTCAGAATAGGCACAGTAAGGGAAACTTGCCTCTGCTCCATGATATCTGCGCCCTCAGCTGGAAGATGCAGAGGCCAGGAGCTGGAATCATCTAATGGCTTTCTTACTCACATGTCTGAAGATCAATGCTGGTGTTGGCTGGGGCCTAGCTGGGACTGTCTGCTGGAATGCCAATGTGTGGCCTCTTTGTGTGGCCTGGGTCCATCACAACATGGTGACTGAGTTCCAAGATTGAGCATCCTGACAGAATGAGAGAGAGAGAGAAAGCATGTGAGAGGGGTCCAGGTGGGAGCTATATTGCCTTGGACATCTCCCAGCCCTGCTTCCACTGTAGTACATTGGTCAATGCAGTCACAAGCCCACATCCCCAGATTCAAGGGTAAGAAGCATAGACCTCATTTTGCAGTGGGAAGAATGAGCCACGTTGTAAAAGCAGTGGGTGAGATCCATAGGTGTGGGTATCTTTGGAAAATACCATCTCTCATATCTACATCATACCTTTAAGTGAATTGGAGTATTAATGTCTCAATGGATTATCACTTTCAGAGAGATCTGTACTTAACTAGGGGCCCTTAACTAGGTCCATGACTTGACCTAAATGAACAAGTCATTAACTGTGGGGAGGCTACTTCATTAAAGGTGGGAGCCATGATTTGAGGAAGAGTGCTTTAGCCTAATATAAAAGGCTTAATGTAAAAATAAAAGAGACTCAAAGGCCTTGCCTTATTCTTAGGTTTAATCTTCCCAAGACTGTTTCTAGACTCACACGTTAAATACAAGGTATGCTAAATTTCTAGAAGTTCATAAAATACACTATCTTGGGCTGGGTTCCCAATAAGCTGAGCCAGAGCGAGACAAGGATCTGGGTGCTTGTAATTGACTGAGGGAGAGCTCTCAGGAAGAAGGGAATGAGGGAAGCACTATGAGGCAGGTCTAAGAATGGCTGTGGTCTCATTTGGAGTCTGGCTTTGGCCAGATCCCAGGTCACTATGAAAATGTGAATGACATCACAAGGTGATCCCATTCTGAGGCAAGGGGACTGTGTCAGTCAGTCATTGAAGGGAGGAAGAGGGGAGGCAGGCAGGCTGCCTAACCTCTAGGCCAAAGTGGCTCTTACCTCTCAAGGCAATTTTCCAGAGAAGGGAGAGAAGTTGGGAGCCCTTAGCAGCCCCTATTTACACAGCTGTCGGATGGGGCCAGTGGCCATGTCAATGGAACCTGGGCAGGGTCCCAGCAACAGCTATCATGTACCTCAGTCTGTTTCAAGACCTCAGACTCTGCCTTGTACGAGTCCTTTATCCTAGGATATAACTGAGATATAACTCTTTCTTTCATCAGTGATAATCACCTCCTCTAGTAGGCTTTCCCTGATAACTAGCTGGCTACACACTACCCTTCCATGCTCATATAGAAGCCTGTGCAAGTCTCCCTGTAGCTCAGCATTTATCACGTTGCACTCAGAGTACCTGCTTATATAACCAGCCTTCCCCCGTGGAGTAGACACTTACCAAGGCAGGAACCTTGTCTGTTCATCTTTTTGCCCCAGGCAGTTAGCAGAATGCCAGGTGGAGCAGGCCTGAATAAATATCTGGTGAATTGCACAACAGGTAAGTGACTTCTTACGGTGGTAGTGCAAGAGCAGCCAGCTCTGCTGTTAAGAGCTTTTCCATCCCCAGATAGTAGGAGGGAAAATGGAAAATCCAGTTATTTGTGACACATTAAGTGATTTATGACAAACCAACTGTAGGGTTTCTCCCTACACCTAAGTACAAATACTGTCCTACTACTGGTACATTTTAAAGAATATGTTCTAACATGGTTTAAATGTTGTCAATTTTTTTAAAAAAAATAGTGTTAAGATGAGGAGGGAAAATGATGAAATCTATGCGCTAGCAGGAAAAGAAATATTTTTTAAAGATTTTATTTATTTGAGAAAGAGAGAACACGAGCGGGGAGGGGTTGGGGAGAGGGAGAAGCAGGCTCCCCACTGAGCAGGGAGCTGAGGGTTGGGGGGACTCAATCCCCGGACCCTGGGATCATGACCCAAGCTGAAGGTAGATGCGTAACCATCTGAGCCACCCAGATGACCCAAGAAGTGATTTTTTTAAGTGGTTATGGCTTGGTGTAAGCTATTGGAGGATTTGTCCCAGTACCAATCCTCCCCAGAGATCAAAAAGGGAAACTGAAGATATGTCAGTACTATTGGCTCTCAGCTGCAAAGGGCCTGAATTGAGGGATAAGGAGGGAGATGAATTTGAGTAATGTCTACAAGGTAAAAAGCTCCCTGCTACTCAATGGCAAAGGCGGAGGGCCCGGGTCACTAGAGGCAGGAGAGGTCAGGGCTGGCTCCCCTGCTGCTGTGCTTGGAATCTCTGTGGTGGGGTGCACAGCCTTGGAGCACCGCAGACAGTGAGGATGCTCTTGCCTTGGGAGTTTCTGACTGAGGTTCCATAAGATGGGGTGGGGTGAGGGGTGATGAATGAGGTGGTGGCCTCAGGGCAGTGAAGTGGAAGGAGCGGAACACTGCAGAAGATCCCAGGGATCCTACGCCCTGATGGGTGACAGGAAGTTACCCAAGTGGCAAAAGCCTCTGGGAAGGCTCTCTGGGGGCTGCCCTGGGCCAAATTTCATCCCCAGCTATTTTTTTTTTTATCCCCAGCTATTTTTGTTTAGCTTCTGCCATCTCTCAGAGTACCCTGGTCTATATAATGTCCAGATGACTTGCTATGTCTGAGCCCAGGGCAGAAGGGAGCAGCTGAAAAGGATTGGGCTGGGCCCCTGTGCTAGGCAATTTGCTGCCCTCCATTGGCAGAGGCCTGGATCTCAAATGTCCCAGGGTTGCCTCACCAGCCCTCCTCCCATCAGGTTTCACAAAGAAGGTTCCCTGGGCTTGGGTCAATCAACAGGTGTCAGTAGGCAGATCACGGCAAAGCCAGGTCCCACACAACCTCATAGGATAGGTTATCAAAGGCCAGTTTTAGGGGGATGAGAGGGCATCTCCAGGCCTGTGGTGCTGCTCAGGGCTGGTGGACCACTCCTGCCCTCCTCTCTCTAGCCCCTCTGCATCCTGCTGGTGAGTTCACTCCTGCTGGGCTGCTTCTAATAGGCATCTGGGCTCTTGGCACTCTGCACACATTCCCTCATCCCGCTATTATTTCTGCAGAGTGGGGAAGGAGAGCTGGGGCTCAGGCGTCCAGCAGCTGACCAGCTGAGGGACTTCAGTTTCTTCCCATAATGGGACCAATAGGCCTTACCTCATAGGACATACCTGCCCTGAGGTTAGGGGTGCAAAGCACCAAGCACCTGGCCTGGTGCGTTGTTAGTGCTTCAGTAATGAGGCACCCACAACTCTGATGTATGCCCCCCAAATCTGCCAGAGTGGGGCAGCTTTTCCTCCTTCGGAGGCTTATTTTTATACTTTCTCCCAGCCAGCTTGCCTCCTACATATTTATACTTGGGTGTCCCTACTTCATTTTCTCCATAGTGTTTGTCTCACATACTAGATACTTACTTGTTTATTGATTCTCCATCCCCAAGGGCAGGGATTTTGGCCTTTCTTGTTCATTGATGTATGTCTAGCTCCTGCAACAAGGCCTGGTGCACAGTAGATGTTTCATAAACATGTGTTGACCGAGCCACCCCTCCAATATGCATCTCTCCTTTCATCCCAAGTTTAAGTCTGTGGCCTCAAAGTTGCCCTGTTGCTCAAGCCAGAATACTGGTCCTCCTCGGCTCCTTTCTTTTCCTCACACCCAGACTCAGTCAATGGATATACCCTAACACCTAAGAGTCCCTGGCACCACACGCTTCCCTTCATTCCCTTGTTAGCGTGACAAGCTGACTCACCTAGAAAAAAGAGATGCCTAATTTGTCTCCTAGAGTCAATGCTTACCTGCATCTAACCCATTCTCAGAGCTGCAGACAGAACAAGACCCAAACACAATCCTTCAGTGGTGCTTCACCGCTCCCAGAATAAAAGTCCAAGTCCCTATCAGGCCCCACATGGCCTGGCTCCTGACAGCCTCTGCAAGCTCATCTCTAGTCACCTCTGCCCCCTTCCTATTCCCCTACCCTCCTTCCCCTTTAATATAGAACTTTCCTTTTTTTTTTACCAGCTTTTCTTTTCTTTTCTTTTCTTTTCTTTTCTTTTCTTTTCTTTTCTTTCCTTTCCTTTCTTTTCTTTTCTTTTCTTTTCTTTTCTTTTCTTTTCTTTTCTTTTCTTTTCTTTCTTTCTTTCTTTCTTTCTTTCTTTCTTTCTTTCTTATCTTATCTTATTCATTTATTGATGAGAGACACAGAAAGAGAGGCAGAGACATAGGCAGAGGGAGAAGCAGGTTCCCTGCGGAGAGCCTGATGCGGGACTCCCTCCCAAGACCCCCAGATCATGACATGAGCCAAAGGCTGATGCTCAACCACTGAGCCACCCCGGTGCCCCTACCAGGTCTCTTTTAATGTCACTCACCATCTTGCCCCCTCACCATTTCCTGACTAGAATGCTGTCCCTGGTCCCCTTTACCCTAGCTCACCTCCACTGGCCCTCCTTCCCAGGGCTACTTTGTTTCTTGTGTGTCAGCTTCAAAGTCATCTCCTCAGGAAACGTCTGGGCATCCCTCTGAGCTCTTCACGCCCTCTAGAGCCCTCTAGAGTGTGCTCCTTCCCAACATGCCCATGACACCATCCTTTGCCTGTTTCCCAGCACGTCATAGACACCGCGTCTACTCTTTTGATCATTTTCCCCAACAGAATGTCATCTCCATGGACATGGACTCTATCTGTTCTTGCTTTGGTTTAAAACTTACATAGAACTTACTCTGTGCTGAGCCCCTCTATAAACTGTTTACAGATATTAATGCATTTGCTCCTCATAACAGTCATATGAGGCATTAGTCTTATTACCATTCTCCAGACGACAAAGCTGAGGCAGAGAGAGGTCGAGTAGCTTGCCCAGGATCAGAGAGCTAGCCAATGGCAGAGTTGAGATTTGAACCCCCAAATTCAAGCTCTGAACCCCTGCAATATACCATTCCCCTTCTTCACCAAGGGATTCTCGTTGTCTGCCATATAGCAGGTGTAGCCAAGAAATATTTGGGAGAAAGAAAGAATGCATGAACACCGATGGAGGGGGGGGGGTAGCCAAGGCATCTGTGGGGGCAGTGGCAGGGTGGGGAGAGAGGTAACCCATAGAGAGTAAGTTTAGGAGTCCAAGAAGTTGAAAGAAATCATGCAAAGGGTAAGGAAAATGCCAATAGGAGTGGCAGGTGATGAAAGAAACACTGGCCTGAGAAGGGGAGCTCACAAAGACAGGTGACAGTTCCACAGTTGACAAAGGAAAATATAGAGTAGGCCCGTGGATCTGGCTAGGAGCGGGCCCCTAGGGACCTCGGGGTGGGGTTGGGGTGGGGGTAGTTTCCAAAAAGTGCTGGGGAGAGAAAACAGACTTCGGGGTTAGGGTGGGGGTAGGCATGGAGGAGGGAGCTGGAGCTGGAGCAGCCCTATACAGATCTTACTCCCCTCTGAGTCCTGGGCAGCAGTGGCAGGACTCAGGAAGGGGAAGTCATCAAGTTAAGTCAGGTCTTTTCTCGAGATGCCAAGGTGATTAGGGCCTGCTTAAAGGCAAGAGGTAACAAATCTTTGGAGAGTGAGAAGTCAGACCAGCTCTCCCTGAGGCGGTGGAGGCAGACTGCACCGCATCTTGGCCAATGGTGGGATTAGGGTGTAAACATGGGGCAAAGTATGCTAACATTTGGTGTGAAGGAAGTGAAGGCTAGGAGAGCAGTGCTTGGGAGGAACTTTCCCCCCCTACCCTCCCCCAGAGCTGTCTGGTAACCCCAGACATGAGGTAGAAAGGTCTGTAATGGAGGGGGATGGTGCTGGGTATGGTGAGTCATTAAAGTAAATTGATTTAGAGACTACAGGTGAAAGAAAAGCAGATAAAGGGCAGAGACATGAAGAGGAAAGAGGAAACGATTTTCAAGAGCTAGCGAGTTCAAAAAGCAGGAGAAAACCAGAAAGAAGACAGGATGGTTAGTGCAGGTCACAGGGCTGAGGTGAACAAAGCATCCTGTTACCTGGCCAGGGGCCTGGCAGTGCAAATGGAAGCAGGTCGGGAGAGGGTTTCGCTGAGGCAGGGCACACAGTGAGCAGGCCCCAGCTAGAATCACCACAGAAGGAAGCATGAGTAGAAGTGCAGGGACGTAGCACTGTGTTTGGTTGGGTGGGTGGGTTGGTTGGTGGGTGGGTTGCAGGGTGGGGTGAGGATCATCTCAAGGGGCTGTCCCAGTTCACAACTGGCATTTTGGGGCCACTGGTGCCCAAACCCCAAAGGGAAGGGGAGCTGTCCTGCTTGGGTGGGAGTGGCAGGCAGGGGCCAACAAGGCAGCCCAGGAAAGCCGAGGAAAGCAGCGCCCAAGAAGATGATGACAAGAAGGGACAGACAACATTGTGACAGTTCAGCAAACAATTTCTTTCAACAACACTTGGCTGAGCATGTGCTTTGTACCAGTGCTTATAGGCTCTGCCTGATCACCAGGACTTTACATTCCAGAAGGAGATAAAACCAAGGCACCAATCAAACCTATAACATGAAGGGGCTGATGGTCTGGGGCTGAAAAAGATGGAGAAAGGGCTCTGGGGTTGGGGGTTAATGTTGATGTGTGCCAAAGACATGCAATTAAGGAGTCTATGCACACTCTAGCATGACATGAGGTTTACTTTCCTCCAAGAGATGAAGAAGAGAGGTTGCATGCTGAGGACTAGGGATTTGGTTTGATCTGAATAAGCCCCTAAGTCCACTGGACGGCTATTTTAAAGAAATATATTGTCACATTTGTCATTTTATGACAATACACAGATAATTTTCAGATTCTATATTTACATCATTTCAATTCCATTTGCCCTTATGCTGAGAAAGATCAATAACGTGCTCTGGTAGGGGAAGAAAAACTATGAAAAGGCATTTACCTGCATGAGGAGCCCATTCTAAGAATGGTATTGGGGGACCTGTGTGCCCCTGACCTCAACCTCTGAAGCACTGCCTGACTGAAACTATGTGTCCTTCCCTAATATGGATAAAGCATTTCTGAAAACTGTTTAAATAGTATTCACCTTGGGGGGATTGTTTTGAATACTTTGTATGTCGTGTTGTAACATAATATCTTGCCTGATTGTAAAACTAGGGCACGCTCATTGTAGAAAAGTTGAGGGAAAGTATAAAGAAGATTTTTTTGAATGTCATCTCAAAATGCCATTTGTGAACTGTGGCATAGCTTTAGCCATCTATCTATCTACCTGCCCAGCATATTTAATATAATATAAAAATATAAATGCATATTATTATTAATATATTTATTATATTTATTACTATGTTTTTTTACTATAAATGTTTTTACATAGATATAAATGCATAAATAATGAGTGTGATATGTCTCAGTTCACAAATGATATCTACATATTATGTTGATTATATAAAATATAATATATATAATGTATATTAATATATATAATATGAAATATATATTTGACATAAACCCAAGTGCCCCAGGAAGTATTTTTTAAAAGATTTATTTATGGGATGTCTGGGAGGCTCAGCAGTTGAGATTTGCTTTTGGCTCAGGGTGTGATTGTGGGGTCCCGGGATCGAGTCCTGCATAGGGCTCCCTGCATGGAGCCTGCTTCTCCCTTTGCCTGTGTCTCTGCCTCTCTCTCTCTCTCTCTCTCATGAATAAATAAGCAAAATCTTTTTTAAAAAGGTTTATTTATTTTAGAGAGAGAGTGTACATGTGTGAGTGGGGGGAGGGGCAGAAGGAGAGAGAGAGAGAATCTCAAGCAGACTCTCTTCTGAGTGAGCAGCCTGACATGGGGCTCCATCTCACCACTCGGAGATCATGACCTGAGCCAAAATCAAGAGGTGGATACTCAGGCGCCCCCTTAATAGGAAATCTTGTTCTTCAACCAATCAACCCCATGTATTGATCTTGTGGACTAGAAATGTCACATTATTACTTGGAGTTGACTCTAACAGAAATGGTGAGCTAGACAAAGTCCCACCCCCATCTGATGTGAGGCAGAATCATAAGTGACCCCCACAACCTCCACCCCCTGGTGTTACCTCATATATAATCTTCTCTCCTTGAGTGTGTGGATAAGACCTGTGACTTGCCTCTAGTCAAATGAATATGCAAAGGTGTGATGGATGTCCCTCACAGTTAAGTTACTTTATATAAGGCTCCATCTTAGTAGATGGGAGCAAGCGGTTTTCCTGGTGGCCCTGAAGAAGCAGACAGTCATGCTGTGAACACAGCCTATGGAGAGGTCCATGTGGCAGGGAACCGCAACTGCAGGTAGTCATGATGGTGGCCCTCAGTCAAAGACAGCCACAAGGAAATGAATTCTTCCAGTCATCCTGACTGAACTTGGAAGCAGATTTTTTTCCCCGGTCGAGTCTCCAGATGAAAACCCAATCTAGCCAATAACTTCAGTGCAGCCTTTGAGACTGAGCAGAGAGAATCCAGCTGTTCCATGTCCAGATCCCTAACTAGAGGCAACTGTGAGGTAAGAAATACACATGTATTTTGACCTGCTGACTCTGTGGTAATTTGTTACACAGTAATAGAAAATGGACACGCCCCAACCAGTCCTGCACTTTTAGCTCCCTGCCCCATGCTCTTCTGCAACCATATTTGCATCAGAATGGAAATGGAAGCTTCTAGTGCCTTTTTCGTCTTGATATCCCCATTAATTCCCACGGGATGTAACCCACCAGACTGGCCTGAAGTGCCATGTATATTTCTTTTTTTTTTTTAAGATTTTATTAACTAATTAATTATTTATGAGTGCGAGTGTATGAGCACATGAACAGGGAGAGGGGTAAGCAGACTCTCCACTAAGCAGGGAGCCCGATGTAGGACTTGATCCCAGGACCCTGACTTGATCCTAGGACCCGGGGACCATGACTTGAGCCAAAGGCAGATGATTAACTTACTGGGCCACCCAGGTGATCCTGCCTAAGCATATTATCATCGACTGAACTTTTGTGCACATTATTCCTCCCAACCAAGAATTCCTCCCTTCTGTCTCTGTGTCCTACTCATGAAACCTGAACTTCTAGACCACTAGACCATTGTTTTTCATATACTTTTTACTTGCATCACTTGTTTGTCCCTGGTTCAAATGCTGCCATGTGGCCTCCTTTGAAATCTTATTTTTCTGAAAATGTTACTGAATGTGTATGTATGTATATGTATACATGTGCGTTTATATGTATATACACATATATTACAGAGACATATGAAATTGTAAGCTCAAAGAGGCTCAAAGATTCCATGTTGTTTATAGCAGACTGCTGGGAATCACACCTCCAAAATTTTTAAAAGATTTTATTTATTTATTCATGGAAGACACACACACAGAGGCAGAGACACAGGCAGAGGGAGGAGAAGCAGACTCCATACAAGGAGCCCGATGCGGGACTTGATCCCAGGGAATCCGGGATCACACTCCAAACCAAAGGCAAACGCTCAACCACTGAGCCACCCAGGTATCCCCACACCTCCATATTTAAAAGTTGTGTTATATGAAGTAGTCAGCCAAGCCTGGTTGGCCCCCTCCCGAGCCTCTCTATAGAACCAGACCTGAGAATATCCCTCATTTTTTGCCCTCATTTCGGCATGCTGCACTTTCCCTTACTGAAAATTGAATATAGTATCATCTACCATAATTATTTCAAAGACTAAATAAAGAGAACATGGGTTCCTGGCACTTCATAGGTGTCCAAATAAACTTGAGCTGAATCAGAATCTACGTTGGCAAACCTCCCACGTGTAAAGGCTATGCAGATGCAACCATAGTGGAATTATCAGAGGCAGGCCAATACTTTAAAAAGCTCAATGAAACTGAAGAAGCTTGTGTATTCAAAAGGCCAGTTTAGGTACTGTGTTTATTTAAGCCTTAGTTTTCTAAGTGGATATATGTGGAATGCAAGGCCAGCAACCGCCTTACAAATACTGATCAAGAGTGGGGAGGCATTGAAAGGAATGCGAGTAAGTCTTGCCAGGAAAGAAGTTTGCTGCCTCTGAAATGTTTTGGTCTTAGCCACTGGCAGGATTGATCGATTGCAGTTAGAGCGTTTTCTGTGCAGCCTGTCCAAGCATCTGCTTCTGTAGTGCTGCGCAACTGTTGCTCATATTCACTCTCCCTTTTGAATCATCTCTGAAGAGCAAGCAAAAATCCCTTCAAACAACCGTAAGTACCCTAACAGCTTTTAAGTCCTTTAAAATAGGGTCCTTAACATTTCCCCTTACCCCCTGCCTGGGTTCAAACTTCAACTCCCAGGGTTCGCCCAAGTCCCTCCCCTTGCTCTGTCATCTAATGAATATGCAAATACCATATAATTGGCAGCCAATGGCGTGGATTCTGGTCACATGGTGCCCCTGGTAGGTGAGCGGACCGAAGTTGTGTGTCGCTGAACAGAGACAGCTCTCAGTCTGGGGCGAGCGCTTGAGTGAGCGTGGACGGATGCTTGGGCAGTAGTACTGGCGGCGGCGGCGGCAGCGGCGGCGGCAGCGGCAGTAGTGGTGGCAGGGGAGGGGAAGAGGGAGGGCCCCGAGGGCTACACACGCTCACACTTTCAAGTTCCCTTGGAGGGAGAGGAGGTGGGGCTGCAGAAAGAGGAGGCCAGGAGCAGTTCCATCCGTCCCGTCCCGTCTCCCCCTTGCTCCCTGCACCTTGGCTCTGCGAGAGTTGAGGGTTCAGGTGGCAGTCCTCGGCAGTGAGGGCAAGAGGGTCAGGAGAGTGGGGAGCGGAGCCAGGGGTGCAGGGGAAGATGCCCATCCTGCTGTTCCTCATAGACACGTCCGCCTCTATGAACCAGCGCACTGACTTGGGCACCTCCTATCTGGACATTGCCAAAGGCGCTGTGGAGTTATTCTTGAAGGTAAAGGGAGGGGAGGGGAGATCTGGGGAGAGCTCCCGAGGGATGGGGGTGGTGATGGATCTAGGTGCTTCTGTAACGTCCGTATCGCCCCCTCCTCCCTCCTTCCCTTCGCGGCCCCCTCCGTCATCCCTCGTCTCGCAGCTGCGTGCCCGGGACCCGGCCAGCCGCGGAGACAGGTACATGCTGGTCACCTACGACGAACCCCCGTACTGCATCAAGGTAAAGGGGCCATCGAGGGCGTGGGCGGGCGGGAAGTGGGAGCCAGGCACCAGGGGCTGCCGCCCCCTGCCCCCGCCTGAGGCGGTGCTGCGGCGCCTGGCGGGGCGCGCGGGCCAGGCGGGGGCGCGCGGGGGGCTGGCGGAGCGGCGGCGGCGCCAGGGGCCGGGACCAGGGGATGCGGGAGGGGTGGCCGCGGGGCAAACGGCGGGCGTGGTGAACCGAGCCGGTGGCAGGGCCGACCGCAGCGGCCTCGGAACATGGCGGACATTTTGCTTTTGTATGAGCCAGAGAGGGAGACTGAGGGCGCTGCTGAGATGGAAAGGAGGGAGGGAAGGGAGGGGAGGGGAAGGAGGGTCCGAGACCCGGAGGGAGGCCGCGGGGTGGGCCCACCCGGGCCCGCCCCTTCGGGGCGCACCGGGCGCAGTGGCAGTGGCGGCGGCGGCGGCGGTGGTGGTGGCGGTGGCGGTGGTGGCGGCGGTGGCGGCGGCGGGGCCGGGCAGGCCGAGCGACTCCGCCCCGCGGTGCTGAGGGCTGGGCGCGCGGGCTCTCCAGGCGCAGGCTCCTCCTCCGGCCCTGCCTCCCCCCCCCCTCTTCTCCCCTCCCCCCTCGCCTCCCTCTCTTCCTCCCACTGCCCTCCCCTTCCTGCTGAGAGCGTGGCAGAGCCAGCTGCCGGCCCTCGGAGAGGGGACCGAGCCTGTGCACGTCTGTGGTCTCTACCCTACCCCGCCCGATGGCAGATCTGTCCGCGGAGCGAGCCTCCCCGCCCCCAGACCCGGAGAAACTTCTCATTTCTCCCCCGGGAACGGTCCGCTTGAGCCTGCTCCAGGCACCTCCGCTACTGTTAATGTTTCATTGCGTACTCCACCGAACCGCGACGGGCGGGGCGGGGACCTGCGGATCGAAACTCACATGGGGCCGAGCTTTTTAGGGACCTGGCCTACCTATTTACATCCTAAATTAGGTTGCTGTTAGCCACGTAGGGATTTGTCCCAGGAGAAGAAAGGAAGGAAGGGGGAAGATCCGACTGTGCGCGGCTGCAGTAGCCAAATTCGATGATTTGATCCACGGCATTCTGACCTATAGGCGAAAAGTAGGGAGGATTTAACCTCCGTAGGGTAGTTAATCTATGTTCCTAATGGTGAGGAGATAAAGAACTGCCTTGCCTGCAGTGGCCCGATAAACGAGAACGTGGACTATTAAATCAACCTGCATAACAGTCCTCCTGCTTCCATGTTGAAATTTCAAAATTATATTACCATAATCCTTGACGGATTTTGCTTGACGCCTTCTTTTTCTCAGAATTATCATAATAGTGCTGGGGATCCGCAGTGTGGATGTGTTGTAATCCGTTTCAGCCGAGGGAGGTGTTTAAAAGAATGGAACCTATCAAACCAAATAGTTGGCCAGAGAGTATGTGCCTTCAGAAATAAAACCTTGGGTTAACAGTTCGACGAGTGGGTTCCCCTTCAGACTGTTCTGGTTTGGAGGCTTTATTTTCAGTTTTCGATTTATCTATTTTAAAAACTACAGTGAGCAGACAGTTTTCAAAAATGCCATAAGCTTTTAAAAAATGTCAGTTTCCCAAAAGGGTGTGACCATTTTTTTCCACATAGAAAAGCAGATGTTTGTACATTCAAAGTCTGAAAGTCTACACCCTTTGAGTTACTAATACAGATAAGAACCCACCATTTGTACTGTGGCCATTGGAAATTCTCCTTAATTTGAAGTAGTAAAAAGGATAAGCCACAAAGCAGTGTGACTTTTGTTTTTCTTTATAACTTATTTAACATTTTTCTGAACTGCCAAGACTTGTCATTTAAAATTTTTTTTTACACTGGAAACATTTCATGGCAATGTTTACAGAATCTTTGGAAAGGAAAAACAAAGTCTCCCCCCCCCACGCCCCTAAAACCGTCATGCCATCTTTTTACCTAGCAGCCTAACCATAGTTAGTATACATTTTACTTTGTGTTCTGACTTCCCCACCTATTTTGTCCCATGAATTATTCTGGGTTGCCACATAGTCTTCATACTTAAAATTTTTAGTGGCTGTGTAACTTATCCATGGTATTTTGGAGGCTCCAGATAGTTCTGGGAACAGAGGGAGAAAGTTGGATCTTGTTCTCAGTGGAAATTTCATCTGTTAGCTCTTTTTATCCTGCCGTGTTATAGATCACATTTTTCCCCTTAAGAAAAAAAGCGTCCTTCCATGTTGAATTTGATCCTTGTTTTCTTCTGTAGGTCAGGTATGGGAAGGCACTTTGTGTAATGGTTTTAATTACCAATCATTAGTTGTCTCCTTGTTTAGTCTTGATGCTTTTCTAAGGTTCGCTCAGGTTTTTCGTTTTCATGCCACGTGATTAACTCCGTGTGCTAGAAAATGGTTCATGGTTAATGATCTTAATGATGTTCCTGTCATGTTGCTGTGGGTACCCGAATCACTAATGATAGGCATCTTTGGTAACAGTTTTTTTTCTGAGTCTCCTCAGCCACTCCCTCCTGCCTTCCCTCCCCCCTCAGCATGTGGTAACTATTTCTTCTTTGGCTTTTAGGATCTAGGCATTTGGGAAGGCCTGAAATTTTAGAACATCTGGTGAATTTTTCTTAAAATTTAGTTGAGTCTTTCATTAGCTAATAACTAGGAGCCACAAAGGTCTGTTTTCTGTCACACGGATTATCAAGAAATTCTTTCTTTGATTGTCAGCTGGCATCTAGTTCCCACTTAAAACTTCACTCTTCATTAAGAGCCCAGTTCCCTTCAGCCAAGTGATGTTACATATAGGGCTTTATCCGTAGCTTATTTTTTTAAAAAAAAGATTGTATTTATTGATTGATGAGAGGCACAGAGAGAGAGATGCAGAGACCTAGGCAGAGGGACAGGCAGGCTCCCTGTGGTGAGCCCTATGTGGGACTCGATCCTAGACCCCAGGATCATGCCTGGAACCAAAGGCAGATGCTCAACCACTGAGCCACTGAGGCATCCCCGTAGCTTATTTTTCTGCAGAATACTGTGTACTGTTATTTCTCATTCGTTCTACAGTTGGAGGGCCATTGTTTATCTCTTCTCAAGATAACTGCTTATTTCTCAGGTCTTGGTTATATCCAGCTCCAGACACTGCAGAACACACTTTTTCCCCCTACTACAAGATTCAGTTTTTTTCTTTCTAGAAGATTCCTACTAAAAGATTCAGTTCTATTGGTGGTTTAACAGGCAGGAGTTGTGCATTTGGTTGGAAGGTTTTTTTCCTAATAGGCGTGAAACTATTCCCAGTATATCCACTTACAGGCTCTGACAGTAAATCTTGTGAAAAGTTAGTGACTGAAATTTCTCTCTAATGTATACTGTTGAGTACATGAATATAGTGTTTCACCTAGGACTTAGTAACTTACTGCGCATCCCCTAGGAATGGCTATGTGCTCTTTTAAAATTAGTCATACCTGTTACTTGCAGTCTGCTTGGCAGAGAAGGAATGAGGTTTGATTTGGGGACCATATAAAAAGCCTATGGAATGCAAGCATTTTGTGTTACATCTGTTTCAAGCGTTGCTTGGTAGACAAGTTTTATACACAGTGTCACAAGTGTTAACACTACTTTTATAAAATGGTACCTTTAGTGTACAGAAGGAGGATGAAACCATATTTAATATTTGAGGATTTCTAGTGTAACCACATAAGAGTGATACAGGATTTTTACAAGTGGGGCTTGGTTTGCACACTAGTTCTCAATAGTTTTGGCTGAGGTTCTGCTGTCTTTCTGTTTTGTTTTGCTATGAATCATAATTTCCTTTTATTCAGTGAATAGCTGAAGTAAGCTTGTTGCTACTACTAGTTCTGAGCACATTGAGGGCTCCAATAAGAAAGGGAACTGTGAGATTGGGGTCTAGAATAAATATTCAAAATAGTTTGATGTTTGAAGCTACTATCTTAAATTTTCTTTCTTTTTTATTGAAGGAAATGCTTTTTTAACAGAAAACTGAGTCACTTTTCTAGAAATAGCTGAAACACATGTATAAATAGTGGGCAGAAGTGGTTTTTTTTCTTTTTGCATAAATAGGAAGAGAGGTTTCAAAGACATATCCCAAGTCTGTAATTTAAAAACATAGAGCATTTGAAAAAGTGAAAATTTCCCTTGAGTGTTACTTTTTCACATCCTGTAGCTAGTTTTGTTTACTGGTGTCTGCATGCCCTTGTCGACATGTGTCAGCAAAGGCAGCATTTTGGCTGACAGATTTAGGAAGTAAACTAATGCTTTTTAAATGATCTGTGTTCCGAACATGCATTGGTATTTTAACTAAGGCATCACTTTTTCATATTGCCCCCCTTCAGTATATGGTATGGGCTTTATTTGTACAAAAGAATGACTTACTTATAGGGGAGCCTTTCACTGTGGTTGGAAGCTAAGGAAGTGCTTTAGGGTGAACCAGTAGCAAGGCCTGTGAGAGCAGCCTGACACAAGAAGGTGCACTTGCATATCAAAATGCCACAAAGGGGGTGCATTGATTTCTATGATGAACTGTGCCTCTCCCATCCTTGCTTACTTTTCACCTTTCACTGGCTATTGGAAGCATGCGATCATACTTATTTTGAAATAAGAAAAGGGGAGAGGACCCATGCACAAAAGGTAAAGGCAACCTACTGAACGGAGAGAACATATTTGCAAATCATATATCCAACGTTAGATATCCAACGTCTATAAAGAACTCATCCAACTCAAGATGAAAAAAACAATCTGACTTGAAAATGGGGAGAGGATCTGAATTGACATTTCTCCAAAGAAGACATCCAGATGGCCAACAGGTTCACAAAAAGATGCTCAACATCTTTCAGCATCAGGGAAATGCAAATCCAAACCACAATGAGGTATCACCTCATGTGTGTTAATGATTATTATCAAAAAGGCAAGGGATAGCAAGTATTGGCAGGGATGTGGAGAAAAGGGAACCCTGTGCACTGTTGGTGGGAATGGAAATTGGTGCAGCCACTATGGAAAACAGTATGGAGGTAGGTGCCTCAAAAAATTAAAAATAGAAGTACCCTGCAATCTGCTTCTGAGTATTTATCTGAATACAGTAAAAACACTGACTCAAAAAGATACCTGCACCCCTAGGCTCCTAGATTTATTGCAGCATTATTTACAATAGCTAACATATGGAAACAATGTAAGTGTTCATTGATGGATGGATGGATAAAGAGATGGTGATACATATATTATTCCGCCATGCAAAAGAAGGAAATCTTGCCATTTGCAAAACATAGATTATGCTACGTAAAATAAGTCAGGCAGAGAAAGACAAATACCATATGATCTCATTTATTTTTTAGATCTTTTTTAAATATCACCTTGGTTTTCTAAGAATATTTATTTATTTATTTATTCATTCATTCATTCATTCATTCATTCATGAGAGACATAGAGAGAGAGGCAGAGACATAGGCAGAGGGAGAAGCAGGCTCCCTGCAGGAAGCCCGGTGTGGAACTCGATCCCAAGACCCCAGGATCACAACCTGAGCCAAAGGCAGACGCTCAACCACTGAAACACCCAGGTGCCCCTATATGATCTCATTTGTATGTGGAGGCAAAACAAAAAACAAGCTCATAGATACAGAAAATAGATCAGTGGTTGGCAGAGGCAGGGGTTGGGAGATGGGCAAAATGGGTGAAGGGGTCAAAAGGTACAGACTTCCAGTTATAAAATAAATAAGTCATGGGAATGTTATGTGTGGTATGGCAATTATAGTTCATAATACTGTATTGCATATTTAAAAGTTGCTAAGAGAGTAATCTTAAAAGTTCTTATCATAAGAAAAAAAGAAAATAATTTTGTACTGTGTATGCTGATGAGTTTAAGCAGAATTATTGTGGTGATCATTTTGCAGTATATACAAATATGAAATCAACGTGTTGTATACCTGAAACTAATATAAGGATTCATCAGTTATGCATACATAAATACAGACTTTTGTCCAACCTATGAATTAAATATAGTTTATTGGAAAGAATTTTATGTTCCTTTTTTAAAAAAAGATTTTATTTATTCGAGCAAAAGAGAAAGAACAAGCACGAGGTAGTTTGCAGGCAGAGGGAGAGGGAGAAGCAGACTCCCCACTGAGCAGGGAGCTCTAGGAGGGGCTTGATCCCAGGACCTTGAGATCATGACCTGAGCCAAAAGCAGACACTTAACTGACTGAGCCACCCAGGCACTTCTGGAAAGCATGTCCTGAGTGAGGTACTCTGAGTGGTCGCACTTTTCCTTTATACAAGGAATTAGAACTTCAGTGAAACCTTATCCAGAAAACTCATCACTCGAGTCTATGCCGCTCTATCTGTACTTTTGTTGGTGGTTTTGTTTTGCAGTGAATAAAATATTTCTTTTTTTTAAATTTTTATTTATTTATGATAGTCACAGAGAGAGAGAGAGAGAGAGAGAGGCAGAGACACACACAGGCAGAGGGAGAAACAGGCTCCATGCACCGGGAGCCCGATGTGGGATTCGATCCCGGGTCTCCAGGATTGCGCCCTGGGCCAAAGGCAGGCGCCAAACCACTGTGCCACCCAGGGATCCCTGAATAAAATATTTTTTGTTAAAAATAAAAAGCCAGTAAAATTTTTGGTAGAAGCCTAGATCCCTGGGTTGGGGAGTAATTGCCCTCTGCAGACTAGCCACGAGCTGGCAGATGATGGCAGAGTCCCATCAGTTCCCTATTGCCAACCTCTCCTTTCTCCATTCATTCTTACCTGCACCCCCCCTTTTTCCAACCTTCATCATTCTTCACCCCGACCTGTATTGTAGCAGCCACTCAGCTGGTCTCCCTACTTCTTGTCTTACTCCCCACTGATGCCTCCCCCTCATTGCCACTAGTTGTTCATCCTCAAAATAAAACAAAGTAAAGTAATTCCCCTACTAAAATCCTTCAGTGGCTCCCTGGTACATTTCAGAGTAGAATCTAGAATCCAGAGACCTCCAAGGCCTCCATGATCTAGCTCACCTTCCCAGTTGTGCCTTTCCTCTCTTCCACTCTTCTTCTGGACCCTGGGCTCCAGTCAGGGCGATGAGAAAGTCTGCTGTCTTCTCTGGACTCACTATGCCTTTTGTTTCCTCTGCCTGGGACACACACTTGGCTGACCTGACACGCCTCAGCTCTCTTCTATAGTCTCCAAAGTCATCCTGCCCTTCTGCCCAAGCTCTACTCCAAATGGTATAACCCCTCCTACTGTGATCCGCCAGCACAGCCCGGACCTTAACTATAAAAGTTAGCAAGCTGTATGGTGGTTCTCAGTGCTCATATTGGCCTTCCTAACATGAGGTCTTTACAGGCTCCTATTTAAACTTATATTTGTACCCTGAGCACCCGAGAGACTGCCTAGATTTTAGCAGGTACTCAGTCAATGGAAGGGGTAGATTTCAAGCAGTAGGTAAGTGTGAAAGTTACCCAGTCCCAGCTCCCATTTCTGCTACTCTTACTTCAAAGGGTGATCAGTATTAACGAATGTGTTTAATGTTGATTATAGCTAGTATTTTCACCTAGGGTCAGGTTTATGATCCGGCAGGGCTGTATCTTTTATAAGGCCAATGTATGTGCCTCCCCTTTCTTTTGTTTGTTGCAGTGTGAGTTACATACCCAGGTACATCAATCTTAATGACCCGATGCAGTTTTTAACATGTTTCTACATTCACGTAAGCACCGCCCCAGGCCAAGCTGCAGACTATTTCCATCACCCCAGAAAATGCTTCTTGCTTCTTCCCGCAATCTGTTCCTCCCCTGCGGGTAACCGCTGGTTTAACTTTTATCAGCTCCACGATGATACAATCATGATGGTGTTTCCAGAATAGAAATCCAACGGTGGGTGGCTACTCATAGCACTCATAGTAGGGGTCTACAATCTAGGCCTGAGAGACCTGGCCCAGGGGGACACCAGAAGGGTAAAAGTCACGGTCCTCGTCATTGGGGGTCTGGAGAATGGTCACTTGGAAAAAAAAGGTGACTGGAGCATATGGATTAAGGCGTGGGATACACCAAAGACAGTGAGTGGACTCTTAACTGACAGATTGGAGGTGAGGCAGAGGGTGGGGTGGGGTGGGCAAGTTACAGTGAAAATTCAGTTTATCCAGTCAGGGTTGTAACTAGCTGCGATTGGATCACAAAAGGGCTTTGAGACCTCCACGCTAGAGTGTGGACATTTTCTCTGGGATGAAGAGTTGCAAGGCAGATTTGAAGAGGAATGGGGCTAGGCTTGTGGTCTGTGCACTTGTTCAGTTGTTATTCCCAGGAGCGTAGGATGAGGAAGGTCGGGGCAGAGGGATGAAGGGAAAGATGGGAGGGGACCCGAGAGATGTGGTTGGAAATGGCCTTGCCTTGCATGAGTGCTGACCGCCTGAGAGCTCCTGGTTTTGGGGTTGGGATTGGGGTGGGGCACCTGGCAGAGGGGTGGGGCCCACAGGAGGAGAGGGCAGATATGTCCTCCTCAGGTTGCCTGTGTTTCAGGAAGGTCATTAGAACTGCTTCCAAGACGGGGCTCGTAGGTTCACAAGGAGCTCAAACATGGAAGCAGTTGCACATTTCAAGCAGAGATGTGCCTTCCAGAGAAGGGCAGGACCCTCCAAGTGGGGGACCCTCTGTAGGACAGGTCTGAAGACAGACCTTGGCTTTTAAGTCTTTCAATGAAAAACTCTTTGTAAACATGGCCTCTGGGTCCCTTTTGCCAAGGGCATAAATGAGAGATCCAGGCAGTCCCTTTGTGTGAATATTAGAAGCTTGGAACACACTATCTCCTGGATACAATGTTCTAAATCATGATGAGGTTCCCAGACCTTCCTTCCCAGGAAAGGCTTTTTAACCCTTAATGCCACTTAGCCAGAGAACTATTGTGTTTGTCATTGTTTCTACGGGGGAAACGGATTTGGGTTTCCAGGTGATTTGGTCAAAACACATCCTTCCCCTCTTCTTCCTCACAACTCCTGGTGGCTAGTGATGGGGGGGGTGGAGACCCTCTAAGGGCTCCAGTAAGATAGATGAAAGGCTGAGATGGCAGTGAGGTAGGCAGAGATCTTCAAATATACCATTCTTGTGTATTTAAATTAATTAATTAATTAATTGGAGAGAGAGGAGGGAGGGGCAGAGGGAGGTAGGGAAAAAGAGAGAGAGAGAGAGAGAGAGAGAGAGAGAGAGAGAGAGAGAATCTTAAGCAGGCTCATTGTACAGCACGTAGCTGACATGGAGATTCATCTCAAGACCCTGAGATCAGGACCTGAGTGGAAATCAAGAGTTGGATGCTTAACTGACTGAGCCACCAGGGTACTCTACCATTCATGTTTTAGA
The DNA here is from genome assembly GCF_018345385.1 of Vulpes lagopus. Classification (NCBI taxonomy): domain Eukaryota; kingdom Metazoa; phylum Chordata; class Mammalia; order Carnivora; family Canidae; genus Vulpes; species Vulpes lagopus. The sequence continues at coordinate 105,786,220 of NC_054848.1, read as the reverse complement.
TTGGCTACATTTACACCGTTCAGTACAGTACCCACTGGGCACATGTGGTGATTGAGCCCATGAAAGGTGGCAGGTCTGAATTAAGATGATAAGTATACATTAAACACTTGATTTTGAAGACTCAGTACAAAAATACATAAAATATCTCATTAACAGTTTTTGGAATGATTACAAGTTTAAGCAATTGTATTTCTTATATACTGAGTTAAACAAAATATACTATCAGTTTCACCTAGGTCTATTTTTTAAAATATGTCTACTTAATATAAAAAGACCTATGTGGCTTGCACTAGATTTCTGTTAGACAGCAGTGTTAGTCTTTCTTTTTGGATATTTTTTATTGGTGTTTGATTTGCCAACATATAGTATAACACCCAGTGCTCATCCCATCAAGTGCCCACTCAGTGCCCGTCACCCAGTCACCCCATCCCCCTGCTTACCTCCCCTTCCACTACCCCTTGTTCATTTCCCAGAGTTAGGAGTCTCTCAAGTTCTGTCACCCTCTCTGATTTTTCCCACTCATTTTCTCTTCTTTCCCCTATGATCTCTTTCACTATTTTTTATATTCCCCATATGAGTGAAACCATGTGATGATTGTCCTTCTCCGATTGACTTATTTCACTCAGCATAATACCCTCCAGTTCCATCCATGTTGAAGCAAATGGTGGGTATTCGTCGTTTCTGATGGCTGAGTAATATTCCATTATATACATAAACCACATCTTCTTTATCCATTCATCTTTCTATGGACACTGAGGCTCCTTCCACAGTTTGGCTATTGTGGACATTGCTGCTATAAACATTGGGGTCCAGGTGTCCTGCCGTTTCACTGCATCGGTATCTTTGGGGAGAAATCCTCAGCAGTGCAATTGCTGGGTCGTAGGATAGCTCTATTTTTAACTCTTTGAGAAACCTCCACATAGTTTTCCAGAGTGGCTATGCCCAGTTCACATTCCCACCAACAGTGCAAGAGGGTTCCCCTTTATCCACATCCTCTCCAACATTTGTTGTTTCCTGTCTTGCTAATTTTCCCCATTCTCACTGATGTGAGGTCGTATCTCATTGTGGTTTTGATTTGTATTTCCCTGATGGCAAGTGATGCGGAGCATTTTCTCATATACTTGTTGGCCATGTGTATGTCTTCTTTGATGAAATTTCTGTTGATGTCTTTTGCCCATTTCATGATTGGATTGTTTGTTTCTTTGCTGTTGAGTTGAATAAGTTCTTTATAGATCTTGGATACTAGCCCTTTATCTGATATGTCATTTGCAAATATCTTCTCCCATTCTGTAGGTTGTCTTTTAGTTTAGTTGACTGTTTCTTTTGCTGTGCAGAATCTTTTGATCTTGATTAGGTCTCAATAGTTCATTTTTGCTTTTGTTTCCCTTGCCTTCATAGATGTATCTTGCAAGAAGTTGCTGTGGCCAAGTTCAAAAAGGGTGTTGCCTCTGTTCTCCTCTAGGATTTTGATGGAAGTTTATATTTTTTCTTAAGATATTTATGATGTTCCTATCCTAGAAATTATTTGCTAAGGAGGTTCTTTCCTCTTGAAGTTCTGTTTAAAATTAACACCATAATGGACTCATTTGTGCATGAAAGGTTTTCATACAGTTCAGAATTGATGGGTTGATAACCTTCGGCCCTGGGGCAAAATATGAAAGCATCCCATTCTTGTTTGTATTGAAAGCCAGTGGCTTTTGGATGCAGTTGGTGATCCAACTGGTTGGGTTAGAAGTATTTTCCTAGGCTAAAAACAATAGAATATATGTGTGAACTCCTAATGCAACTACAGGAATCAGAATTCTGTTTGTAATATGTGCTCAACAGTGGCACTGAATGTTGCATGCTTTTAGTGTTACTAGAAATATGTGACATAGCCCTGATTCAATTTATAGAACTTCTTGGCCCAAAAATCCTTAGGAACAGCATTCATCAAGAAAAGTAGGATAAAGGATAAATTCTCTAGCTTGGCATAGTATAAAACCCAATAAACAAAGGGGGTTTTGTATCTCTGCTTTTATTGAAGGCGTTCTCAATGTTCCGTAGAGGAGCCCTTGTCTTATATTGTGGGGTGTCATCAATAGCATTAAAAGGAGGGGGGAGAGCTCCCATGATTATTTCTCTCTCTAACCTCGGTCCTCCTAATGGGGGTTATGGAAGTGACCACGTTATTTTATTTATTTTTTTACTGTAATGACTCCCATTTAAGGAAGAAACAGCAACGTTTAATCCTGAGTCTGGACAAAAGTGCAGATGTGCTGCTGAATGGCATGTATTTTATAGCCCTAGTTTTGGGTCCTCCTGAAACCCACCTCATTACTGAAGGTGTTATCTGGCTTTTACAGATACGATTGGCCTTATAACTACTTTCTTGTAATAGTGAACAATAATAATACAGTAGCTTTCTAATAATAGTGGCTGATGTTTATTGAGTAATGCCTATGTATAGGGCAACGTGACAATGAATATAAAGCACTTCTTTCATTTATCTTCTCAACCACCCTAACTCAGGGAAACCGGGGCCCAGGCAGGTTACTTATAACACAGCCAAATAGTAACCCAGGTCTGTCTCTCACTGGTATTCTCTCATTATGATATACGTCCTGGAGCCATGGTTTTTAAACAGAATTATCATGCTCTTATTTATAGTTGTTCTTGATATAATAGTGCCTGGTATTAGAGCAAGCACTCAGTGAATGAAAATTATTACTGCCACGTTACTAGCTTTATTTTTTAAACTCATTCTAGGTGAATAGCACGGTGCATTAATTTGTGAAATGGTTTGGCTTTTGATCTTCTGCAGTTCGGCCCTTACCCTAGTACCCATGTGTGTGCAGGTGGTAGAGATGGAGATAGTATGTATATGTCGGGGGTGGAGCCTGAGGGCCTGTCCTCTGGGCTGAGTCCACCCTATAGGAGGAGTGGTAGGCATGTAAAAGCAACAGGGTAGTCTTTGGCCATCTAGTGGCTTCCACAATCTGATTTGCCACTTTCCCTTTATGAATCTCCTGATACATGTTTTTCTTGTAAGGGAAAAGAAGACATTCAAGATACGCCACGGTAACCATTTCGTCTCTTCCCATCCATCACCTGTGGGGATGCAGAGTGGTTTTGTAAAAGGCTTGAAGGTGCCAGAACCACCTTTGCAGTATTTTAGGCATCAGCCTGTGCTTTACCTCATGGTAACTTCTTCTTTCCCTCCCCATCACCCTCTCTTTCCCCGGGCCCCCGATCCCTGCCATAGCCAGATGGCTTGTGGCTCCCTAGTTAGGTTGGGAAAGATGGATTTCAGAGAAGGAATGGAGGTGGTCCCCCAGTCAGCCACTGGGGTCTTAACTAGAGAAAAGGTGTATGAACACTTTTGTGCTGATGTGCCAGAGGTTGGGAGGAAAAGTGGAGTGCTGTTTCTGAAACCATGTTCACCTGATTATACTAGTCGTTAATGGCAGGTGCTCTTTCATTATCTATATTGTGCCCTGTAGGTTGAATAGTTCAGTAAACTTAGTACCGAGAGCCAAACTCTGGACTTGAATGCTAACGAACAGAAGACTTTGAAAGCATTTATGTTTGTGCAACTAAGGAATGGTACTAGGGAGAAAAGTAAATATGATTTCTCAAGGTCTCAGGATTCACTCTGTAGCTACTTGAGCCAATGTACTAATGTTTACTCTCCTTGCCATTGACTATATTTGGAACTGTTACTACTCCTTCCTTCCAGAAACTGATCACCTCCTCTGTATTCTTTCTCTGTCTTCCCAATCTGCTCCCTTGGTGAATGCATCCGACCTCATTCATGGTTTCCTATAGTCCTTCCACACTGAGGCTTCTACATCTTCAGCATCTTACCCAGACACCTGTAGCTGACTCCAGGACATCTCCACTTGACTGTCTATCCTGCCATCAGCTCACAGTAGGCATGTCAAGAAGACCCTGTGGCCCTAAACCTATCCGCTCTTCCATGTTATCCAGCTTTAAGTCACCCAGTGCTGAAAGCCAGGCATTATTCAGGTTTGACCTGGTCCTTCTATTTCTTCTAATACCTATTCATCATTTCTTTGAAATGTCTCTCACGTATGTTCCTTCATCTCAATTTCGGCTGCCGTCACTTGAGGTTGGGTCCTGAACTTTTGTGCTTTGACCACTGTAACAACCTTCGACTTGGTCTCCCTAAGTGCTTCCCAAATTCCTACTCTGCTCACACGGACTGCTAACTCTCTAAAAAAGCTGGTTTCATCATATCGACCCCCTTCCCCCACCCAAGCCTCCAAAGACTCTTCAGGCCTGTGGATGCCATCCCGAGCCCTCTAGGATCTGCTCCATGCATGAGTAGAAAACTTGACCCCCATCATCTCCCCACAGGAGCCCCATGCTTCAGCCAGACCTGTCTCTTACACCACCTGATTTGGTCTCCCCATTCCTGATGCCAGACCTTAGAGCATCAGTTAACTAAAGTAAGAGGGAGATCCAGAGCCCAGAGAACTGGGGGCTGGGGGGCAGATGGGGAGAATAGAAAGTGAACTGGCAGCATTTCAGTAAGGGTGTGACTTGAGGGGGAGGATGTGACAGAAGGTGCTTTATTATAATGATGAGAAGATGCAGAAGGAAGGGGGAGAAAGGTGGAGTGTGACCTTTGGAGGCTTATTAGCGTGAACTAGACCAACATGTTGTGATTTAAATCAGCCTGCAGTTGCCTGGAGGCGCGGCAGTGTAATCAAGAGTTCTATCTTTTTGCATTTGTCTGTGCCCAAGGGGGCCTGCATAACTAGACAGGAGACAACAGAATTCCGGGGAGAATATCTAGGCTTTAATACAGCCATGGCATTGGAAAGTGTGTGTGGGGGGAGTGGGGAGGTCCCTCCTGGTTTATTTCTTGTAGGAGAAAGCTGAAGATGGGCGGGGCAAAGCTCTCCCTCTTTCTTAAAAGCTCACATGTGCTTTGACTCTATAACCTCCACCTCATAGGGATGGCTCTGAGCTGCACGTTAGAAGTCTGGTGAAATCTAGGTCCTGTTACAAAAATCAGTTTCTAAAAAGTGGTCATGATACATCCTGTCTGGTAGGTCACCCGCCCACTGTCATGTACCTGTGGCAAGGGGTGTCACTTTAGCACGCAGCCACAATCTGCCACTGACTAGATAGATACATGACCCTGAGCAAGTCACTTTCCTTTTATGAGGTTAATTTTCTTATCTGTAAAAATGGAGGGATTAGACTAGATTATTCCCACTGTTCTTTCCAAAAAAGGACAGGAGAGAACTGTATAACCGAAATATAGGAAAGGGGAGTAGTTGAGGCATGGAATTCAGGGTGATTTCAAAATTGTTTGAAATTTTATAAAACATAGAAAACATGGTTCCTGTCCATGCCTACTGTGCTCTTCTGCACACTTACTCAGTGAATGTCAGTCCATTTTAGTGGTAAATGTCACTCAATCTTACTGATGTCATTTTTGTCTGCTAACAGCTCAATGATTCCTGGCAATGGTGACCTCTGAAGAGTGGGGAACTGGGAGTTTTGGGGAGATATTGACTGACCTTGTATTTCTGTTGGGATTTTCAACAATGAATGTTTATTTGTATAATGTAAAAAAAAACTGCTCATAAAATTGAGAAAAAACTTTTTAAAAAGTCTGAGGGCATCTAGATGGTTCGTTGAGCATCTGACTCTTGATTTCAGCTCATGTCATGATCCCGGGGTCCTGGGTTCCAGCCTTGCTTCAGGCTCCCTGCTCAGTGGGGAACCTGCTTCTCTCTCTCTCCCTCTGCCACCACCCTCACCATTCTCTCTCTCTCTCTCTACCTCTCTCTCTCAAATAAATAGATTATCTTTAAACAAATCAGTCTGGGGGAAAGAGATGCTATGCAATCTTAGGAAAGTCACGAGTGGCCATTCTAGGGTATCTTCTGTTCAATTTTTTCTGCAGTGTTTGAGTGGCTTAGCCTTACTTCTGTCCTTGTGTCTTTCCAAGGTCACCTTTGTTAATTTTTATTCTCTGTATGTGTTCATAAAAATTTCTCCTATCAGAACCCGAAGTCTCAACAGTTGAACATGTGATCTGCCCAGCGGCTTTTTTTTTTCCTGACAGTAGGTCATTTCTTTTTTTTTTTAATTTTTTATTTATTTATGATAGTCACACAGAAAGAGAGAGAGAGGCAGAGACACACGCAGAGGGAGAAGCAGGCTCCATTCACCGGGAGCCCAACGTGGGATTCGATCCCGGGTCTCCAGGATCGTGCCCTGGGCCAAAGGCAGGCGCCATACCGCTGCGCCACCCAGGGATCCCCCTGACAGTAGGTCAATAGCTACAGTTGAAATGGTCTGAAAGTGAGAGAGGTAACGTTTTACACTATATCTGACTGAGTTTGGCCAATTCTTTGCTTCTCTAGGGTATTTTTCCTTTAGTAACAGTACAATTGACTCTCAGAAAAGTTTCTAAAGTTCTGGTTCTACACGTTAGCATCCTCTGGTGAAGAAAAAATTTCTTTTGATCTTATCATGCTTTCAAGTGAGAGGTGTGCTACTTCATAATTTCATCCTGATTCCCTGTGGTAAGAATTGAAAACTCATACATGCATTTTGCAGATATTTTAGACTAATCTTTAGGATTATTTATCCACTAACCCCCCCCCCCATTCTAGGAATTCTAAAGAGACGGTGATACAAAATCACGAACTTTGTGTCAGTAGAATCAAAGTGTGAATCATTTCCTTGCCCAGTTTACTTAAAAATAGGCACTCATGGTGGCACCTGGGTGGCTCAGGTGGTTAAGTGTTTGACTTCGGCTCAGGTCATGATCTCAGGGTCCTGGGATCAAGCCCTGTGTTGGGCTCTGTGCTCAGCAGGGAGTCTACTTCTCCTTCTTCCTCTGCCCTTCACTGTGCTCATGCTCTCTCTGCCTCTGTCTCTCTCAAATAAATAAATAAAATCTTAAAAAAATAGACGCTCATGAGGGCCTTTAGCCATCTGCTGGAAAAACAATCCTGTGGTCCACAGACTGTCAAATACATTTCAGCAATGTACTAGGGGGTCAATTTCTTAGGCATTTTTTTTAACAAGTAGAAGACTCAAGTAAGCTGGAATTATTTGGTGTGATCTTGACTCGTAGTATTTCCTGAAGTATGTGGATAGAAATTAGTTGATGGACCGAAACAGAGAATGGCAGCATCCAGAGTTCTCAGGGAGAGGACTGATTGAATCAAATAAAATGGACTTTGAGCATCTTAGCAATTTCAGGACACTAGGTGCCCATGGGGGCAGTAACTCGGACAACAAGAAATTCATGAGAACTAGATATTCTTAAAACCAGTAATTTTTGTAAGAAAAAGTGATATTAGTAATCCCAAATGATAGGCCACCTCATTACACCTGAAAGTGTATCAGAACCTCGAGTCACCAAAAAGTGAAACCAGTCCAAATCGCGAGTCCTTCTAGAGTTTTATGGGGGAAGAAATGTGTCAGGGTGAGAAAGCATAATACCAGAAGAGAAGTTTAAGGGAGATACAAGAAGCAAGACAATTCCAATATTTTAATGATATGATGTCTTCCTAATGTGTAGTTCACCATTTGAACAAGCTCCTTTGTAAGGGTGCTGCCTGGAAACACAATTTAAAAAGAAGTTTGAGGGATCCCTGGGTGGCGCAGCGGTTTAGCGCCTGCCTTTGGCCCCCAGGGCGCGATCCTGGAGACCCGGGATCGAATCCCACATCAGGCTCCCGGTGCATGGAGCCTGCTTCTCCCTCTGCCTGTGTCTCTGCCTCTCTCTCTCTCTCTCTCTCTCTGTGACTACCATAAATAAATAAAAAAAAAAGAAAAAAAAAAAAAGAAGTTTGAATGTTTTAAGGTGATCTGGCTATCACGGTTGTCTGTTTATGTAAGAGGACAAGAAAACCTTGTCTTATATCTCTCAGAATTAAAGTCTGTTTTAGTTGTGAGAAGAAAACCCCAAGAGTTTTAAAGTTTTAACGTGCACAGATAGTCTGTATAAGGCTAAGGGCAAAGACCAGGGGAAAAGGCATCTGTCTCCTCCAGAGATAGAGTTGATTGGAAAAGCAAGGCTTCCTACTTACTCTTCACATCATTCTGTCTTACCGGTCAGTTCACCAACACAAGAATGGTCCGCACTGACAAAGTTGACAGAGCGTCAGATTGGAGAAGAAATTAAGTTGGTCAGAAAATGTGGTGGAAATTGATTTAGTCCGATTGTATGAGTTGCCCTCAACTTTCAGAGAGCAAATGGAAAAGGGAAATAGTTTATCTTTCAGCAGGAGAAATGGTGGCCCTGCTAAATTTAAACTCCTTGGCTTTAACTTGCAACATCTGGAAAAATACTCAAATCCGTTCATCGTCTGGTTTGTAACCACCTCGAAGAAGAGCCCAAGGTCCAGGATAGCTCTATGGGATTGTGAAGGGCAAATATTACCAGGCTGATTTCATTTCCTTTAATAAAATATTTTAAAAAGTCTTGTTAAAGAAAGGGAAGCAACATGTATTATCTTTCCCTGAATCCCAGGGAAGCCTTTTATTCATCAGGAAGGCCTTCTAACAAGCTATGAAGACTTACTTGGGCTGGGTTGAACTGTTACTTTTCAGAGGAGTGTCCGAATAGGCTTTCAGGCATGTGCGCCGAGAATGGGTCGGTGCAGTGGCTCAGCACTAAGTCAGAGGGACCCAGTGAGTGGTGCCCTTCTAGTGAGAGAGCCTGGGTTGTGACAAGCTCTATTTCTGCTCTTTAAAAAGATTCACTACGGTTGATTCCCTTTCAATAGCTATCACCCTATTGGATTGTAATTATCCATTTATTTCTTGATTTACAAGCATCCCATTTACATAGTTAGAGGGATGCTTCTCTTGTGGAAAATTAGATGTTGCTGCCCTAAATATGTTTTTTGCTTACCTTAGAAGGGGAGATTCACAGCACATTAGTTAAATTTGCATGTAATCCTAAACCTAACAAGGTTGTTTATATTTTGGAAAAGGATTACAAGTGCCATTTAGACATGGAGGGATTTTCCAAAAGGGCTCTAGCACCACTCCCACATCGCCTTCAAGGACAGTTGATCTGCTTTTATCTTTCTTACTTGTTTATACTTCCTGTCATGATTTTGATGGAGGAAAGGGTTCTCCTCTTTTCAAAAATAAAAATAAATTAAAATTGATGAATTAGAGAAATGCTCTGGCCAAGGTGGGATGAAGCTTGGGACGGAAAAGTATTAGGATGGTGAGGTTTGGGGGAGCCACTAAATAACACCTCCACCTTTCCCTCCTCCATTGAAACTAATGACGAAATAAGACCCAAGGAGCCAGCCAGAGTTCTGAATAATAGCTGTCTTCCTGACAAAGGCTAGACTGGAGGTGTGTGTTCCCAAAAAGCTTCTAAACTGTTCACACATTGATAGACCTCCCCTATAGGTCTGATGTAGGGACATAGCCTATACCTTAAGCAACCAATGTCAGAATATACCAGGAGATTAGAAAGACATGCTTCCTTCTCCATGGGAGCATGCCAATTTCCTGCCAAACCTAGCAGTCAGATAAGAAGATGGAAATAAGGTCATAGAGGATAGTAGAAAAATATTTTCTTTTAGGCTTTGCCCTTCCAGGGAAAGGAGTGAAGATTCTCTCTTTTCTGTGATGATACGAGGGGTCAGTAAATGGCCAGTGGTTAGTCAGTAGAGCTGGAACAGAACCCAAGGCACTGATAGGCTGAAAGGCTCATCATACTTTCTCTGTTGGTATTCAAAGACATTTTCAATTAACTGTACATATTTCAACCGGGCCTGAATGAGCATATATATTAATATGTGAGGTGTTTTGTTTCTATAAGTCAGATTCATATAATGGTATGTAATTATGAGGTATGAAAGCTTGAAGGGACCTTCGAGTTGGTTCTTTAGCCTTTTCATTGCTTAGATGAGGCACCAGGCCCAGCAGAGTGTAACTGACTTCCTCTGGACCAGTTTTTTTTATAGTTACAGCCAGGATAGACCAGGGTCTTCCAAGTCCTAGATCACTCGCTGCTCCCCATACCCCACTGGTCTGCATTTAGACATCAGGGAAGGTAGGCTTTGGTGAAAGGAAATTTGGAATTCGTGAAATGTATGAACTTTTAAGCTACTATAACAAGACTTGTCTATGAAGTGAACATGCAGAATAGGTAGAAGATCCTCAAGTAATTAATGGTTTAAATTGGCTACGTGGGTTCAAATCCTGGGTGTGTCATTTACTAATTGTTTGACTTGGATGAGTTGCTCATCCTCTCTGAGCCTCAGTGGGCTTATCTACAAAGTGGAAATAAGAGCAGCACCTACTTTATTGGGTGGTGGTGGCAACCAGACGAGGAGGATACTGTGCTTAGCATGAGGTCCTGACACATTGGCCCAGAAACACATTACCTATTATTATTATTCAGCACCACCATCATTATCACCACCATCTTCATTTGACTTCCGGGAGACTTTTAAAACTTGATCTGTAGAGACAGTAAACTCTTAATTTAGGATTTCACTGATCCCAGGTTACTCTTTTGTCCCAAACCTCTGTTCCTTCATGTGTCCTGGGCTAGAAGTTTGTCAGCATCTTCCACTCTCTACTTGTAGACCCATGGTCTATCTGTCATCAGATCCTATCTTGTTGGTTTGAAATGTTCCTTAGTTAACCCCTTGCTCTTCATCCCTATCCTAATCCAGGCCCTGATTCTCTCAGGTATGGATTACTAATTCAAAACTTCTAGTTTTCTTTTTCCTGACCACAGGTTCTCCTTCCCCAATCAGTCCCCTATGTCACTGCCAGACTGACCTACTTGGGATACTGTTTGACCCCTGCCTCGGGGTCTGTAGTGTGTCTATTGTCTGCTGAAGACAGGCCAGGCTCTCTTGCCTGACCTCCAAGTCCTTCTAGAACATCTCTATCCAATAGACATATAATGCCAGCCATACACAAAATGTAACATTTTCTAGTAGGCCACATTAAGAAGTACAAAGAAACCAGTGAAACTTTTTGTGATACATTTTATTTAACTGCAAATATTCAAAACATTATCATTGCAACATGTCATCAATATAAAAATCAATATTCAAGTATTGTCATTCTTTTTTTTTCTTCCAAGTCCTCAAAATGCCATGTCTTTTACACTTATATCACATCTTAAGTCAGACTAGCCATTTTTTAAGTGCTCAGTAGCCACAAGGGGCTCAGGGATACCAGAGCAAGTGCAATTCCGGAGTGTGACTCACTGCCACTATCAACCCCCCCAAACAAGACCTACTTAAGTCCTACTTCTTCCTGGTTTAGAAAAACAAAATTGGATTGGTAATACCATCTCTATTTATAGGGTTGTCCTCAACAAATGTGAAATGGGATATGGCTTTGTAAGTTGTAAAGCTCCATAAAAATGTATAGAACTCATCATCATGAGTCAAGATTTTACTGACTCAATATGAAAATAGGGTACCTTTGGAGTGAGTTTAAAGAAAGGACTGTATTAAGAAGGTTAAGTGTGGATGGGGGGAGGGGCACCTGGCTGGCTCAGTCTTAGTGGAGCATGCAGCTCTTGATTTCGGGTTGTTTGAGCCCCATATTGAGTGTAGAAATGACTTAGGAATAAAATCTTAAAAAAAAAAGTAAATGGGCTGTTCTGAATTCACTTATTAAAAAAAAGTCAACTCTAAGCAATGAAGAATATAATGAGAATGAGAATGAAGAATATAAACATCTACTTTCTACCACTAGCTCTTTATAATTATCTTTTGCGAAGAAATTTGTCACATGAATAAAGTTCTCTAAATATTGAGATTAATCTGTAGGCTTTTTCCTCTTCAGCATTGTGAGGAATGCATTTAGGGACATTTAATTCTTCTCTTGAAGAAGCTAAACTGCTCCCAAGAAGTTCATTGCTTTGGGCAGTAAATGTGGCTCCACTTTGTGATACTGAGGTAGGAGTAGCATCCACATTTCTTGTATTGTTCCATTCACTGCAAAGAATTGGAATTGGCCTGAAAACAGAATGCCACCAATTCAGTTGCAGAAACGATTTGTAAAATGCTTTCAATCCATATTATAAAGGGAAATTTAAAGGGCAGTTATTCCAACAGATTGATTAGTAAGATGATGAACAATCAGAACACATTATTTTAAAGATGGACAAGTTACAGGGTGGTTGTTTAAGTGGTACCCATGTCTAATCCCAACCCTTTCTTGAATCAAGTAAGTCTGTTAATTCTTCTTTGGCCACGCCTTGAACTACTCTGGCTCCCAGGAGTTCAATGCTCACTATAGATAGAATGTTGAATGTACAGTGTGGAAACAAGATTGCTATGTGAAGTCACTTTGAAAAAGAAGTCAACTTAATAAAGTGGCTTGTGGATGAATGACCCACCATTCTCAGGTTTGCCCAGGCCACAGAGCTCAACCTAATGGACTACCTCTTTTCCTCACCCGGCTCTTCTAATTAGCTCCTAAAAACCTTGTGACTGCCTCTGAAATACTTCATTCATTGGTGGCAGCCTCCTCCCCTCCCCACTGCTTTTGCTCAGGCTTTCATCACTCTTCCCATAAGCTATTGCAGCAGTTTCCAAACCAGTTTCCCTGCCTTGAGCTTCAGAAGCCCCCCCTACACCCCCCCCAATTTATTCTCCAGGTCCCTAGCGGAACAATCTTGCTAAAAGGTATATCTGATCATGACACTCCCATAATTAAAAACCTCAAGTCATTCCCAGAGCCAACAGATAAAATCCAAATTCCTGAGCACAATGTACAAATCACTGTATGGTCAGAGCCCCACTTATCAGCCTTGCTTCCCGCCATGTACCCAGAACAATGATAATCAAATTACTTGTGGTTCTCCACAAAGCCCTAGCCTCTTATGGATTCTTGTTCTCTTCCTTGGCACACCCCTCCACTCCTACCATCAATTTGGGACGTCCCATGCTCTTCCACAGATGCCCCATGCTCAGGGAGAAGCCCTCCCTGACTTCCTAGCCACTTGCCCTTTCAGCCCTCCCGCCAAAAACTGCATTTCTCATTCCTCTGTGACAAGAGCTCCTCAAGGGCCTAACCCTTTCCATATCCTCAGTGTATGGAGTTCTGCCCAGTATGGTGGGGTTGATCCATGCCAATTTGTTGACTAAAGGAAAGAATTCCTGCTGTCCCTCCCAACTTCGTACCTTTCCTTTCCGCCACAAAGCAGAAAGCTTATTTTTGAATTCAGCTCAATTTGTTCTTTTTATTTATACATTTATTTATTTATTTATTTATTTATTTATTTATTTAATATATTTTTTATTGGAGTTCAATTTGCCAACATTTCGCATAACACCCAGTGCTCATCCCGCCAAGTGCCCCCCTCAGTGCCCATCACCCAGTCACCCCAACCCCCCTGCCCACTTCTCCTTCCACTACCCCTTGTTCATTTCCCAGAGTTAGGTGTCTCTCATGTTTTGTCACCCTCACTGATATTTTCACTCATTTTCTCTCATTTCCCTTTATTCCCTTACACTAATTTTTCTATTCCCCAAATGAATGAGACCATATCATGTTTGTCCTTTTCCGATTGACTTATTTCACTCAGCACAATACCCTCCAGGTCCCTCCACATCGAAGCAAATGGTGGGTATTTGTTGTTTCTAATGGCTGAGTAATATTCCATTGTATACATAGACCACAGCTTCTTTATCCATTCATCTTTCCATGGACACTGAGACTCCGTCCACAGTTTGGCTATTGTGGACATTGCTGCTAGAAACATCGGGGTGCAGGTGTCCCGGCGTTTCACTGCATCTGTATCTTTGGGGTAAATCCCCAGCAGTGCAATTGCTGGGTCACATGGCAGATCTATTTTTACCTCTTTGAGGAACCTCCACACAGTTTTCAGAGTGGCTGCACCAGTTCACATTCCCACCAACAGTGCAAGAGGGTTCCCCTTTCTCCACATCCTCTCCAACATTTGTTGTTTCCTGTCTTGTGAATTTTCCCCATTCTCACTGGTGTGAGGTGGTATCTCATTGTGGTTTTGATTTGTATTTCCCTGATGGCCAGTGATGTGGAATTCAGCTCAATCTGTAACCTGCTGATATTTCTAGGTAATTTGATGAGGACCTGGAGCTCCAAAGATTTAGTCTCATGTGCTACTTTCCCTAGGCACTAGAAGTCATATTTACAATGTGCCAAAGGAACACGTGCAAAGGTTTTACCTTTCGATCCTTTGATCTATAGGATATGTTAGGAGTCTTTTTAAAAACAAACAAAGCGTGTCTTTAATTTTACAGAATCCCAGACTATTGGACTGGAATGGATCTTAACCAGGCCCCCCTTCACCTTACATGGTTATGCAGGTTCTGAATTGTTCAGCTGCAGGGAGTGCCATTCTCATGGATTCCAGTGGGAATGACTCCTCCCTCGGGTTGTATTTTGCACAGCCTCACAAGGTTTCCCTGTTTGCCTTAACCTTCTTCATTTTCAGAGAGTACGATTTAGGTCCTCAGAGCCAACAGGTTTGCTCAAGATCACGCAGACACTGCCCCCTTTCTGTCTCCCACTCATCCTGACCCAAACTGCTTCTGAAGACTGGGAAACCAGCAGAATAGCTTTGGCGGGAGTTGCGTAGATAATGGACAGTATGCCTTCAGCCAAATGTGATATTTGAATGCTTTACTTTATCTCTTCTTATTTGCTTTTGCTTCCACCTCCAGCTGTCCTGGCCTGGTTGGCATGGCTTCAGCATCTCACACTACTGCCCTTAGGGCTCCCAAGACTCAGGTGGCCACTGGTCCCACCAAGTTGCCCAGCTGTGCAGTGTGTTCTCTCCCTTGCTGGACTTCTCCTCTGTGACCCGCTCTTAGCCGCCAATTCGTCTTTTGGCCTCTCTTCTTTACATTTGAAGCTGCTTTGTTTTTCTGGCCATGACTGCCCCATCACTGTGATCTTTTCCTCCTCTTCGGCAAACCATTAAATCATAGCATGCTGGCTGCTGACCTCGGTTCTTCGGTTCCTGGCTGCTGTCCAGAGCTGCTGGGGGTGCCTCAGGGATGCTGCTGCTTTGCCAAACCTTTTTAAATTTCTTTCTCCCCTTTTTCTAGATTTGGGGCTTTCTAAATGTTTGAAGATACCAGAAGGGTTGTCTCCAAATAGTTGTGGCTCTATTCCTAGAATTCCCCCTTGATTCTTATTTAAAGTGAAAATATTGTTTGGGAGGAAGAATCTTGGTTAGAAATGTTCAGGTAGATCAAACATTCAGGAAAGATTGTCTCTATGAAGGACAGTGCATTTAAAAATTGTGCTTCATGCTCATCATCCATGTCAAACTAAGGTAAATACTGAGATGTTTGGGTAGTTTCGATTGGACCTGAACAGAAGACTGGACTCCTTGAGCCAGAGCCTTCCAGCCATAATGGATGAAAGCATTGTTTGCATATTTGCTGTTGGGCATTAATGTGGATGGATCTTTCTGAAACTGATGGCTTGCTTTAGTTCCATTTGGTTGGCCAAGACATAGAATATAATTAGATCAAGGATCTATTCATTCGTTAGATGTTTGATACTTGCTGTTTAGTGGTTTCTTGCACTTTTTATTATTGTTCATTGTATAATCGGGAATTTCTTTGTAAATGTTTGGTTTTCAGGCTGGTTGGAAGGAAAATCACGCAACATTCATGAGTGAACTAAAAAATCTTCAGGCTTCTGGACTGACTACTCTTGGTCAGGCTCTGAGATCCTCATTTGATTTGTTAAATCTCAATAGATTAATATCTGGAATAGACAATTATGGACAGGTAAAAAAAAACTTTAAGTGAGTACAGCTAATTTATTTTGGTGACTTGGGTTAAGAGTTTAAAATTGGGCGTGGTTACCAAGTTTTTTTGCTATTTGTCACAACTGCCAAAAGGAAATCTGTATCTTTTAAATATCTGCTTTGAAAAAAGATCCCTCTTTTGGGGAGGGGGGTTTTGTATGTGGCTTGATCATAAAATATGTAGTGAAAAGTGACTCCCCATCATATCATCAGAGATCTGAGAATAAGATGAATAAATTGCTGAGAAATATTGGAATGAGGCCATTAAAGAGTGTTTCAGTGTCATGAACTCCCTTGTCTCTCCCAATTCAATGAAAAAGCTCTAGAATAAGAGGAAGGCAAGATAGCATCTGGCGCTCCTTTTGTCCTTACTCTAGAATCTCTGATCACAATAACCAGACTCACTGCCTGAGCTCCAGAGCATAAGTCACTATTGTCCCCCCAATCTGTGCCAAGGTTTTGACTCAGGGGAATGAATTCACAGATGTGGATGCTGCTGCCATTATAATCTCTCTAATATCTTTCTCTTATGATTACTTGGAAAGCAGAAGGAGAGGAGTATTTGGTTGTTATAGTTTGGGGAGTTCCTGAATTATATGAATTCCTCAGTTTATTCTGAATGTTACCTCGGCGGGGATCGTTATTTTGATTCCCACCCGCTTTAGCCCCTAATCTTTCCCTTCTTATTTATCCAGGCAAATTTTGTCACACACTTGAGAGATCACTGGCAAGACAAATGTAAAAAAGTTTAAATACAATTTTATTACTTTACATGGCTCTAATACTTGTTAAATGTATTTTAGGGGAGAAATCCATTTTTTTTAGAACCATCTATTTTAATTACCATCACAGATGGAAACAAGTTAACAAGTACTGCTGGTGTTCAAGAAGAGGTGAGATTTCATTTTTTTTAAAGTTTCGTTTAAATGGCAGAGAACATGCCGCTATTTCTGTGGGAGGTGTACGTTGCCAGTTAAGAATAAGTTGGATCAAACCTTCCATCTTCATGAGCCCTGAAAGATTATCGAGTACATGAAAGAAAAGTGACCCTTTTAACTCTTTCTTCATTGTTGCCCAGGTTGTTATGATGAAACTTTTCAACTTTTGCCTTATCAGCTTCATCTTCCTTTGAATTCTCCTCTGCCCGGAAGTGAACTAACCAAAGAACCTTTTCGTTGGGATCAAAGGTTATTTGCCCTGGTGCTACGTTTGCCTGGATTGGCTTCTACAGAACCAGAGCAACTAGGGAGTGTACCAACTGATGAGTCTGCCATCACACAGATGTGTGAAGTCACAGGAGGTATGGGCAAAACTTGTATTTCTAAAGGAAGAATTCAGAGCAACAGGGGGTGGTTCTTCTTAAATGCCATATTCTGTCTGGCCTTGCTTTCCTTCAGAATCCTTTAGCTCTGCTGCTTACGCTCATCATGAGCATGAGGTTTGCTGCCAACGTAGTTATGATTCAAGGTAGTGAATCATAGTATAGTTCAAAGGTAGTTCAAGGTATATTTTAGGTAGTTCAAAGGTAGTTCAAGGTATATTTTAGGATTTCAGATGCTTATATTGTTAAGTAGTATTTTATTTGATCAAACTTACACAATTTGTTTTTCCTTTTGGTATAGGTCGCTCCTACTGTGTTAGAACACAAAGGATGTTGAATCAGTGTTTAGAATCTCTAGTTCAGAAAATTCAGAGTGGTGTAGTTATTAACTTTGAAAAAACGGGACCAGATCCACTTCCTGTTGGAGAAGGTACAGTAGATGACTTTTTACCCTGGAGAATGATCTGAGATTGGGAAGACATTCAGCTGATAATAGACAGTCTTTACTGTCTATACACATTCATGTGGTTGTGAACATCCATCCAAGCAACTGCCATTCATTCACTGCCTTTGTATGTGTCAGGTGGTCAGATTCTAACAACTTTAATTTGACATCTGATCTTACAAAAATTCTTCCTTTTCCCCATCCAATTCATATCCTCTTGTCCCAGTTCTGGGATACACCACATTATTCTCTTGATTCATTAAGTATCTAGAGAATCACTTTGGAGTGCCACTTAACCAGTAACCTGGTTTAGGTCTTGTGAGTGCCAAATGTGCCAAGTGATCTTTATGAAATCTGTGTTTGTCACCACATGTCAGCGAGAGATTGTGAACGTTTGTCTAGAAACTGCTGATATCCTATAAGATCCTACACCAGGATTTTCCTGGCCACTTTTTAGCTGCAGAAACTTTTCTCTTCAAATGACATTTTACAGAAAGTTCAGCGTCTCAAAATAGATGATCACAGAGAGTACCTTTGTGTAAGGGAAGGGTCTTCTCTCTTATATCATCTTAGCACTGCAAGGCTTCCTGGGAGCATAAGGCTGCTGCTTCTCATTCCTGAGTGCTCACACATATCATTACCATGGTGTTTGTCTGATCGGATCCATACATTTTCATTAATGGCTGTAATTAGTGGTGACTGCTCAGAAAGACACATGTTTCTGTCTGAAGCCATTGGATCCTGTGATCTCTGGCCTTTTGAATGTTTAATTCCTAGAACCCTTTAAGAAGCAGTTGGAAACAGGAGAGACCTCTCTCCCTAGAATAATGGACATAGGCCACACAAATACAATTTTGTATTTAATTTTAGGGTTTCTTGGACTCCAATTTAAGAACACTCACCACAGAAGACTGAAGCCTCACAATCTATTTTAAATTCATTAAATTAATTGAGGAAAGACATGTTCTTTTGCTAATGATTTACTGCTCCATCCATACTTTCGTGTTCGTTATCTAAATGTGAACTGGGAACTGTCCCACTGAAAGCCGATTAGATTTGGTGTCCTGTGAATAGCTCAGATTTTCTTTCTAGATCCAATTCTCCTTTGTCCAGAGTTCTCAGCCTTTGAGATTCTGATGAAAACTAAGAACTCTCTCCTGAGAAGAATGCACATCCCCAGAATTGTGAGCTCAACTTCAAGGGGTGGGGGTCCTTTTGGTCCCCTGAAGCCATTACATGTATTCCTTAGAGCTCCATGGACTCTAATAAATCTCTGGGTATAAAGTAATTACTTGTTTAAAGTAATGTGTAAATAAGTAAATCATATGACTTGTAATATAAGAAATATGAGACTCAAATCATTAAAACATGTCCTTTACAAATATAATTTAGACTATTGAATCATTGCATTAAAGGATATATATAACTGTCTTGCCTTCTTTGTGGGGGCAAATGAAATATGCTAGTTTAAATAATTAAAATACATTCAGGATACATCCTTCAGCATTATACAATGCCCAGTTTCCTGGAATTTTAATGGTGGATGGGGAAACTATCATGAATTAGTTCATAACAAACTCAATGCATTTGCATTATGTTCCCTCCCCCAACTATATATATAGATTGTACTGGCAACATTCCTTCTATCTTTGAGTAAATCTGGATCGTGTTTATTTTGCCTTTGTGGTCACTGAGTCTGTTTAGTAAAGAATACTTTTTTCCCCACCTAATTGGGAATAGAAAGAAAAACTAAATGTAATTTAATGACCTATTTTGTCAGATCTCAAAAATGTAAAAACTATACCAGGAGGTGAGCAATTTCATTTGCCTAATTTAGAAAAATAACTCTAGTGGTTTAGTGTGTTTAATTTATGTGTCTAAATTCAGAAAATTAAAAAAAAAACAAATTCAGAAAATTGAAAACTAATTTTATAATAGTTTCCCATAAACTACGTGTTTGGGGCATAGATAAGGATGGCGTGGGGTGTTAGATTAGAGGGGTGGATTAGAGGAAAATTGCTAGAGAGAACATTCAGAAATCTTTGATACAGTCTTATTTCTTTAATTTTTCATGAATCACTGTTTTGGTTTGTTTTGTACTTTGCTTTTTGCTGAAAATTTTCTGCAAGAAGATCAGCAGCTGTTAAAAGAAAGTCTTGCCTTAGTGTCTCTCTTTGTTTACCTTTTAGATGGACTTATGGATTCATCCAGGCCAAGCAATTCATTTGCTGTTCAACCATGGCATAGTTGTCATAAGCTCATTTATGTACGACCTAACTCTAAGACTGGTGTTCCTGTTGGACATTGGCCAATTCCAGAATCTTTCTGGCCAGATCAGAATTTACCTTCACTAGTAAGTGTCATAAAACAAAAAGGTAAACCTCATTCTGGGTTTTCAGTTTGCTGATTACATTGACCCTTGTAAAATAGCTTTGAGGCTCTTCAGCCATACCTTCTATCTCTTGCTGGAAGTCTAAGCTTGTACCTAAAAGCAAGAGAGGACTTCCTTGCTATTCTGGTATTCTCTTTCTTTTAATTGCCTTTTGCCACTTGAACTGCCCACTTTGGATGTTTAAAGCATTGTTATTTTTGATGGTGTTGCAATCGGTGGCTTGGTTTTTATTTCTGAGTGGCTGATTTGATTGACATGGGAAATGCAATGTCTAAAGACTGCTAGCATTGTTTTTTGTGTACATCCTCAGGAAACGAAAACTTAGCTTACACTTTGCATAGGTTCTAGTAACCTACTCAGAACAGAAGCTCTTCTACTTCCTCCTAGGGAGTCATTAGACACATAGCACAACTTTGTGGACCTGCTTTTCATCTTTTTTTTTTTTTTTTAAATCAGTGGGACTTGGCATTCCTTGGCAGTGCACCTTTCAATGATGGTAATTAAGCAATATTTTAAAAATGATCTTTAAGTGAAGACTTTTCTTTTTGTTCACTGCATTGGGAGAAGAGGTTTTGATATTGTAGTTGCTCCTAGTACCAGATGAATTGGCTTTTTGGAGGAGGGGGTGCCTGCTAATGAGGGAAAGCATATGAAACCCACTCTCCCTCGGTCTTCCTCCCTGCCACCCCCCGCCCAGCTTTTGTAAAAAGGCCCGAGTGAGCCTTCTTGGGTGTGTTGGGGGGGGTGTACATGACGCTCACTACGCCTTCAGTTAGCACCTTCCTGGTTCGGCCAAACTACATTCTGTGTAAGTTGTAGAACTTTCTTTTTTTATAATAAATTTATTTTTTATTGGTGTTCAATTTGCCAACATACAGAATAACACCCAGTGCTCATCCCGTCAAGTGCCCCCTTCAGTGCCCATCACCCCTTCACCCCCACCCCCTGCCCTCCTCCCGTTCCACCACCCCTAGTTCATTTCCCAGAGTTAGGAGTCTTTATGTTCTGTCTCCCTTTCTGATATTTCCCACACATTTCTTCTCCCTTCCCTTATATTCCCTTTCACTATTATTTATATTCCCCAAATGAATGAGAACATATAATGTTTGTCCTTCTCCGATTGAGTTATTTCACTCAGCATAATACCCTCCAGTTCCATCCATGTTGAAGCAAATGGTGGGTATTTGTCATTTCTAATGGCTGAGTAATATTGCATTGTATACATAAACCACATCTTAGTTGTAGAACTTTCTGACATGAGCTGCATTTTTTTCCTGGATTACTCCTTCTAGGCTCCTTTTTCTCAGGAGACGCCATGAGAATATAGGGCCAAACAGCCACTTCCACCACTGCTGTGGGTGAGGGCACATCTCCTCCACCTTCCCTCAGGGCTCCAAGATCACACACCAGTCAGAGCTCAGTGCCCAGTTGCTCTTAGCTCCAAATCCCAGAGTGAATATTTTGGTTACAAATTTATGTCATTATTGCTAGTGACAGGGCTGCATGGTTTTATGGCTTTTTGAAAATCGATTTAAATAGAACAGACCAGAAATATTTCTCAAGTTTAATTAAAATGAAAATCAGGGGGTCACCTGGGAGGCTCTGTCAGGTAAGTGATTGGCTCTGGTTTCGGCTCAGGTCATGATCTCAGGGTCCTGGGATCGGGCCCCAAGTCAGGCTCTATGCTCAGTGTGGAGTCTGCCTGTCCCTCTCCCTCTGCTTCCCCCCACTTGACTGTGAGAAGTGCTATACAAATTCCACTTTAAAATAAATTTCCACTGGTCCTGGGTGTTGTGACTAGCTCATTTTTGTTACCTGTCTTGCCCTTTCCGTGCCTTGCCATTTTTCTGCTTGCTTGTTAGTGGCTCTAGCCCTATCATTAACTCATTAGATAGCTTGATGGATTTCTTCTTCACCAGTAGGGTCTGGACTACCTATAGCCTCTTGGTACAAAGGAATGAAGGGCAGGTGGTGCTTGGACGTGCAAAATGGGTCTGAAAGTCAGGGTTCATCTTACGGATCATTAGTGACTTCCTAACCATATTCAAAGCACTTATCATCTTTACTTCATGGAAATTGTAGTTATGGGTGTTCTAATTTACCTTTCCTCCTCCAATGCCAAGTAGATGGTAGAGCTAAAGAATCTGTGTGTCCTCCCCGAATGGACACTGTTGTCGATGCCCTCTTTTACAAAGGGCCGGTTTATAGTTCAGCGATGGTTTAACAAAACATGAAAGGGATTGCAGATTTTTGTCAGAAATGTGAGCTCGCTTTGATAACAGACTGTATCTTCCCTTTTTGTCTTTTAGCCTCCACGAACATCTCATCCTGTTGTGAGGTTCTCCTGCGTAGATTGTGAGCCAATGGTAATAGATAAACTTCCTTTTGACAAATATGAACTTGAACCTTCCCCCTTAACTCAGTACATCCTGGAACGAAAGTCTCCCCATACCTGCTGGCAGGTACTTACTCTTACCTGGTGGCCAAATGTCTAACTGCTCTGGGATCTAGGGACTGTTTTAAGAAGTTTCAAAGGTTATTCTGGGAATAATTAGACTGAATTTGTTAATAATTTTTCTAACAAATGCTATCAAATAAGCCGCAGAGCCAGGCAAATAATTTCAGAGTGATAGGAATCATTAGTCCACTGTATATTGCCATTTGAGGTGGTGGAATCTGGTGACATTTGTGTATTTGGAGGATTTGGAGGAACCTTCCCCCACCCCTGCTTACTCAGGGACACCAAGTTAAGAATCTCTAACCTAAATGATATAATTCTATTTAGTTATGGCTTCTGCAGCTGAAGCTTAGTGTGAATTTGACAGATTGGAAGCACAAGATCAATTTTTAAAAGTTTTTTAAAAAAAATTCCATTAGTTAACAGTACAGTGTAATATTGGTTTCAGGTGTACAAGATATTTTTGACACACACACAAAAAAACCCATAGGCCCTGAAACTACTTTTTACATTAGTGTAAAGTAACCAAACTTTTCTTCCTGTACAAAGCACATTGGCATGTGTAACATGGATTTTACGTGGATGAGACAAATGCCCATACTGGCTCTTGCAAGTGTTAGACTTCAGCCAGAAAGGCATGCTGATTTATTAATAGACTTACCTTTGGATATTAGTTTGTAAAAATCCAGACATGGCAGTCATAGCCCTTTTATTTGGATATAATAAAGAAGTCCTACGCTGGAAGAATGTTTGTTCTGTTTCTAAACTACAGCACCATATAGCAATCAGTAATTGTTAGGTTCTATTTACGCAAGAAACGCTTTTAGACTGCCATCTGTTTCATCCTAAAATGTGAGATTATTGCTACCAGTTGTCTTTAAACTACTTTAATTCTCTAAAGATGCTAAAACTGGGTAGAAAAAAAGGAACAAACTTAAAGCAAGAATGTAAAAGTGTAAGAAACAGAACAATCTCATAAATATAATATTGAGTGAAAGAAGCCAGACCTCAAAGATCCCAGATCCTGTGATTCTATTTTATTGACACTCAAAAAGATGTAAAGCGGGCTTACTCTGTCAAAAGTCAGGCTGGTGGTTTCTCTTGGGGTTGCAGAGCAGTGACCAGTAAAGGGCATGAAGTGGTTTCTGGTCATGTTCTATTTCTTGATCCGGGTGCTGATTACACATGTGCTTTCACTTTGTGAGCATTCATTGAGCTATATACTTACGACTCTTGCACTTTTCTGAATGGATGTTTATATTACAGTAAAATGCACTGGAAATGTGCTAGGAATGTAGAGATATAGATAATAGAATGTTAACTTAAAATCACAATAGGAAGTTTGACACCATGGATTGACAAAAATTTTGCAATAAAGGCAAATACAATTACAAACCATAGCTTTTTCCTAAAGGCCTCTTTTCTGTATAGCACATTTCTTGTAAATCTTCTCCAAAGGAACATCAGAAATTATGCCCTTGCTTGTTGCACCACCCCTCAAATGTGCCATATGTTTGTTTCCTCCTGTACCTTATGTGACTTTGGTTGAGTTTTAATGCAATGAATTAATGGGAGTAAGAAAGAATAAGATGAAACAGGGGAGGGATGCCTGGGTGGCTCAGCAGTTAAGCACCTGCCTTTGGCCCAGGGCGTGATCCTGGAGTCCCAGGATCGAGTCCCACATTGGGCTCCCTGCATGGAGTCTGCTTCTCTCTCAGCCTCTGTCTCTGCCTCTCTCTCTCTCTCTCTCTCTCTCTCTCTCTCTCTGTTGTCTATCATGAATAAATAAATAAAATCTTTAAAAGAAAAAGAATCGGGGGAGCCAGGAAATTTAGCTGAGTCGTAATGGAGCCTGGATTCTAACCTTAGGTCTGCCACCAATTATATGGTCCTGGGCAGACAGTTCCTTTCTCTAGACTAGATGGTCTCTAATGATCCCTTTGAACCCCCTGATTCTATGAATTTGCAGGTGAAAAGGAGTTTGGAAAAACTCAGAGGGCTTATGAGAAGGAAGGAAGAGAAGAAGGAAGGGAGGGAGAGGAGAAAGAGAAAAAGAGGAACAGAAAACAATGTTTCTCCTCTCATGAGCCTTATACGTTTGACCGCCAATGGCTGTGTGTAATGTTTTTAATCCTTTCTGATGATTTTCCCCTTCTTCTGTTTTACACACTTAGGATGTAGGGGGAAATTCACCATGTGTTATTACAGTCTATTAAGGTTCAAATTATGACATGAAATCTCATAGATGAGTCCTGTTTTATAGCACCAGCACAACTCATTGTTTTGTAGGGTTGTAAATGACACAGGAAAGATTTATTCTTAGCTATGACTAAATATAGCAAGAATTTAATCAACTGGTAGGTGATATGGCTGGTACCAGGAATTAGCAAGGTGAATGGATTCTGTTCTTCATCAGGATTTGATTTTTGTTTTCAATGATGCTACTGAAGGACCTGGGAACCAGCAAAGGTCTAGGTCCCTAAATGTATATACTGGTGCCCTAATTTTTGGCCAAAGAGTAAACAGGGAACAGAGAGAAAGCATGGTAGTCAGAGGACTTCAGCCCAGCATATTGAGTGTACAGGACTTGACCATATGATATATATCAAATCAGGAATCATCAGTGAGGAATAAGATGATAGTCACATGGAATAAAGATCAATGTTTTGATCTTTACTGAATGTTTGCTCTATCGGCATCATTTAGAAGAGAAAGTGCCTTCCAGATTTAGCCAAAGCTCAATCCTTGCTGCCTCCAAATAATTAATACCCATTCCTGGCTCATAATAGCCTACTTGATAAATATTTACTGGATGAAAAATGAATAAAAATGGGTAGGAGAATGGGGGCATCAAAAGGAAGCAGGGCAAGACTAATAGTATGTCAAGAGTAGTCGTAGGATGCTTTAAATGGGCTTTAATTTCGTAATTGCATGCCTTAGGCATGGGGCCATGTTCATTTTTCTCAAGTCTCCACTCTGGTCACCAAGTGTTCTTTTGAGAAGTCAGTTTGTTTTAATGGCTGGTATCACTTGGTGGAATTTCAGCCTTGATTGTCATCGTACTAACTAAGTCAGTATTTGGGTATTGTTGATGTGAGCCCATGGTCTCCAAATGGTTACTGCACAGTCCAGTCTCAGTTTTTTGTATAACCTATAAAGAATTGCAATTTGAACATCCTTTTTTAGTATGGCATATTTGGACATAACCTTAGACTAAAAGCACTACTGCCTTAGATATCATTTTGGAATGTTGCTGGATGTTTAGTTTCAGATAAAATCCTTATTGTTGTAACTGTGTATGACTTCATGTTCTCAGGTATTTGTTACTAGCAGTGGAAAATACAATGAACTTGGTTATCCATTTGGTTATTTAAAAGCCAGTACGACTTTAACTTGTGTGAACCTCTTTGTGATGCCGTACAACTACCCGGTTTTACTCCCTCTTTTAGGTAAGTAAAGTATATGCCTCTTAATCATCTTTAAAATACAACAGAAATGAAAAATAGGATAACGGGCTAAGCATTTTAAATGTAGCCAAAGAGTAATTGTTATCAGGATATAGAAAAGTCTATACATGGGTTTGGAAGGATGGAATTCACACACAGTTTTCTGTTCTGTTCGTTTTGTTGCTGTTGTTCTTTTTCGCATCACACAGAAGAGACACTTAACCTCTGGTGTGGCTTGTGACTCGTACTGCTCTTTAGACTGTGAGCACCACTGCTGCCATTCCTGGCACCCCCCACCCTCGCCCTGGGTTTCAAGAGACTTTGATTTTCTGTAGACTAAATTTGGACCAAAAATTCCATTTATTGAGGTTAATGCTCCAAGAATCTGATGGTTTTCTCCAGAAAATAGGGCTTCTCTGTGTGTGTGGTGGGGGAGGGTATTGGCTCACACTATTTCCCCCCTAAAAGAATCTCAAATGCTCTGGAGGCATCTGTGTTAGGCAAGTTAAGGAGCTTGGTATGAGAGTAAATTCTGCAGTCACTCTAATCATAAAAGCTGTGGTTTCTATGGTAAAATTCTACAAGAAATAGCTCTAGAAGCGGCTATTGAGATATCACTGAAAATGTGTGTAGAGATTTTTTTTTTTCCCATTGAATGAGCTGCGTCTGTTTGGAGCAATTTAGTAGTAAACCACATAGTATGCTTCCAGTTGTGCAGTTGGACTCACTTTTATTTGATGGGGTTTCTTTCTTCTTTCTTTCTTTCTTTCTTTCTTTCTTTCTTTCTTTCTTTCTTTCTTTCTTCTTTCTTTCTTTTTTTTTTTTGTTGGGGTTTCTTAATTCTTGCAAAAAGTTTCAACCTTACTTGAAGTTGTAATCTAGTCATTAAAAGCATAAGCTTTTTAGTGCTATAAATACTATTTGTACTAAATATGCTGAAAAAGCATTTCAAATTTTGCAAGTTAAGCAGGTTAAGAACTGGTCATCATAAAAAAAAAAAAAGAACTGGTCATCATAAATGTTAGCATGATTATTTCACATGTAGTCTACGGACTTTCTTTCTTAGTCCAATATAAAAATGTCCTCTAGGGGGCGCCTGGGTGGCTCAGTCGGTTAAGCGTTAGCCTTCTAGGGTCATGATCCTGGGGTCCTGGGATGGAGCCCAATTAGGGCTTTCTGCTCAGTGGGCAGCCTGCTTCTCCCTCTCCTTCTGCTGCTCCCCATGCTTGTGTTCTCTCTCTGTGTGTGTGTCACATTAAGTAAATAAAACCTTTTAAATAAATAAATAAATAAATAAATAAATAAATAAATGTCTAAAAGGCGATTGTCACTGATATAAAATATAGGTTATGTCTTTGAGATTAATAACGATACCAATAAAAAGTATCTATACTTTGTAGATTTGTTTATATGTTCAAATAAATTTATTATTTGTTAATTATTTTCTTAAATTTATTTTTAATGGGTGTAGTTGACACACCATATTTTTTTAAAGATTTTATTTATTTATTCATGAGAGACACAAAGAGAGAGAGAGAGGCAGAGACTCACGCAGAGGGAGAAGCAGGCTCCATGCAGGGAGCCTGATGTGGGACTTGATCCCGGGACTCCAGGATCACACCCTGGGCTGGAGGCAGGCACTAAACCGCTGAGCCACTCAGGGATCTCCAACACACCATGTTACATTAGTTTCAGATGTACACCATAGTGATTGGACAAGTCTATATGTTGTGCTGTGCTCACCACAAGTGTAGCCACCATCTGTATCACTATAACAATACTACTGATGACATTCCCTATGCTGTGCCTTTTATTCCCAGGACATATTCCTTCTCTAACTGGAAGCCAGTATCTTCCATGCCCCTTCACCCAGTTCACCCATCTCCCCAACCCCTCCCATCTGGCAGCCATCAGTTCTCTGTATTTATAGGTCTAATTCTGCTTTGTCTTTGTTTATTCATTTGTTTGTGTTTTTAGATTTCACGTGTGAGTGAAATCATATTGTTTTTCTCTTTCTCACTCTGACTTATTTCACTCAGCATATTAGCATCCATGTTACAAATGATACAATCCCATCCTTTATGACTTCAGTTTTCCCAACTATAAAGTGAAGGATTAGACTAGATAATTTCCACTTAAACTATTAATGACATTATTTTTCTATCTTTAAAGACTACCTTTTATTTTCAAATAATTGTAGATTCACATGCAATTGTAAGAAGTAATAAGAACACTGGTGTAGCCACCAGTATGGGGGAAGACAGTATGGAGATTCCTCCAGAAGTTAAAAAGGATACCTCCCTGGCTGGGAGAAGTAGGAGTTCCTCATAACTCCTCCCCATGTGGTCTCCACTAACACCTCTGGGGTGGAGGTGCCCTTATTTACCAAGGCAGTGGAAAAGTTCTATAGAACTATTATGGGCTGAATTCCAGGATCTCTTCTTTGGTCTAAACTCAGCCTGCCTTCCAAATTATGATATGAAAGTGCCCCTAACTAGAGTAGCTGGTCTCCCATTAGAAATTGAGATGTACAGTTCTTCACAAAGCAAGACCAGCCCTCTAAGCCTGGCCTTTGCTGGCCTTGTGGGTAATAGAGGTCAGATGTGGACACGGTGTAGTGGTTAAGAGGAAGCATTCAGTCCTCCCTTTGTCTAAACCTGCTGTGCCTAATAGCTACATGTTGTCCACTCACACTCCCCACTACTAGGTAAGGTCAACTCCTGGCACTGTCTTCTTGGTGACCTGGTAGTCTGTATTTCTTCCCCAAATGCCAAGTTCCTCTTCTCTCTGAGATGTTTTCTGTCACAAGAGGTACATGTGCCACATCTATCCCTGGTCCTCCTTAACCTAGGACACTGAGGATCCAACCCTACCTAGAGCATCACTATACCTCCGCAAACATCTCAAACCAGAAACCCCAGACACATATTTGATTCCTCCCTCGTCCTCAGCACCACACGTCTATCTGAGGGTCAATCCATCCTTGACTCAGTTCCCATTCTGCCCTTTGGCTTTAAATATCCATTTCCAGGCTTTTCTGTAACCTGTGTCTTTCCAGGAACATAGGGTTTTTCATACCCTCTGAGGCTGGAGGTCCTTGTGCCCCTGAATCCCAAACTTCAGTTTTGTGTTGAGTTCTGAAATAGACACTCTCAATATTTCCATCATTACTTTGCTTTCTGGGTTGTGTAGCCCCACAGCATTAAGAGTATGGACTATAGAAGGGCACCTGTGTGGCTCAGTCGGTTAAGCATCCAACTCTTAATTTCAGCTCAGGTCATGATCTTGGGATCATGGGATTGAGCCCTGAGTCAGGCTCCTCACTCTGTGGAGTCTGCTTGGGATTCTCTCACTTCCTTTCCCTCTGCCTACCCCCATCTCAAATAAATAAATAAATAAATAAATAAATAAATAAATAAATAAGTAAGTAAATAAGTAAGTCTTAAAAAAAGACTATGGACTGTAGAGCATAGATGGTTTAGTATGGATCCTGGCTCTGCTGTTTGCTAGCTTTTTGACCTTGGATAAGATACATACCCTCTCTGTGCCCTCATTATTTTATCTGTAAAACGGGAGTAATGATAGTATATATCCAAAGGTATTTAGTAGGGATTAAATGAATTAATGGAGTAAAATTGCAAATAGTAAATGCTCAGTAACACTATCAGCATTATTACTACTATTGTCATTAATATCTATGCTATTTCTATAGCTCTTGAAGGCACTGCTATTCCATATGAAGGACATTATTAAAGATGTAGAACAATTTTGCAGTTTGGTGGGCAGGGCATTTAGTAAAAAGACAAGTCACACGCACTTCCTAATGCCTGGAAACATCACTATATTACTGCATAATATAAATGTCCAAAAAGGTCATCCTTGTTTCTTTCCCCTTATTAATTCAAGATTTCCATCAAACGTAGTGAACAGAGGTTTAATTATTTAAGCACTAAACCTTACCTGGAAGGGATAAGTGAAGCTTGATTGGATCAATAAGCCATCATAAGAATCATGTCAGTAGGATGGTGACCAGAATATCACAATTGGCAAAAAGATTATCTCTCAATAAGGAAATTCTCTTTTTTATCAAGAACCAATAGGGCAACACATGTGGCTTAGCGGTTTAGCGCTGCCTTCGGTCCAGGGCGTGATCCTAGAGATCCGGGATCGAGTCCCACGTTGGGCTCCCTGCATGGAGCCTACTTCTCCCTCTGCCTGTGTCTCTGCCTCTCTCTCTCTCTCTCTCTCTGTGTGTGTGTGTGTGTGTGTGTGTCTATGAATAAATAAATAAAATCTTAAAGAACCAGTAATTACAGAAATTAAGGCATTTATGGCAACTTTTTTCCCCTTGACATACCATATTCAGTTCACCAATTTTTTAAAGATTATTTATTTATTTTAAAGAGACAGAGAGAGTGTGGAGGGAGGGGCAGAGGGAGAGGGAGAGGGCGAGAGAAATCCAAGCAGAAATTCCCACTGAGCTCAGCTGGGAGCATGGAGAGCTCTACGTGGGGCTTGATCTCATGACCCTGAGATCATGACCCGAGCTGAAACTAAGAGTCGGGTACCCAACTGACTGTACCACCCAGGTGCCCTTGTTTGTTTGTTTAATTAAGAACTGGAAAAAAAATAAGAACTGGAGATTGTGTAAGAAATAAAATTCAGCTCCATATTAAGATCAGTTTCGATCAGAAGAACAAAAAGGACATGGGCAAAACAATTTCTCAAAGCTCACTCTGCTGAGTGTGTGGCTGAGCCTGGAACTCAAACCCACGTCTCCCCTCACTTTTTTTGCAGCAGGAAAGGAGGAGAAAGTAATGAAAGGGAAAATATCAATAGTTTTCGAGGCGTGGGCAGTATCACTTTACTCTCCTACGCTCTGATATCCTTGCCTTTCAAATGTTGACTAGCTGAGTGTTTATGATATCTTCACTGTCCCATCCTCCTAATGTAGCCTAACACCATGGAAATAATTTCCTGCCCTATGGAGAATGTGACTCAAGCGGCTTTACCCTGGTGGCTCTCTACCCTTAATCTAGACTGTGAAACATTCTCTTTCTTCCTCCCCATTTCAGAAACCCCCAACAAGAAATAATTAGACTAAATGAGACTAATTGGTGGAGTCAGTGCAATCAGCAATTGTTTGAAATTGTAAGACTATTCTTAACTCTCATTATCAAATCTATTTATATCTAAATGTCTCCCAAGTCTTGTGGTATTTCCATTTGTCAGTTTCCAAAAATCTGCTTAATTCCCAACAGACTCCACGTAAAGACCCAAGTATAACAGCATATTTCCACTGACTCTCATTCCTTTCTGTCAAGATATGAATGGTCTTTAAAGGACCTGAGTGTTACAATGAGCCAGAAATCTCTTCAGATCTGTTTTCCTTTGTTCTTTCTATCTTGTACCAAAAGAACAAAGAGCCACATTTTATGACTTTGTAAATTCATTTAAATTAGTTTCGTCAGGGGTGAATAATTTATTATAGCAATAAAAGGAAGAAAATGTGTAGTTGCCTTTCTTAAGTAAAGTAATTCAGCATTTCAAAGAATAGGCCTATTTGTAGAGAAATTATGCATATGGCATAGGAATGGCTTTTGTCCTTGGAATAAAGCATTTGGATGTGTTTTGGATAAGAGCCAATGAAACCTGAAGAAATAAGATAGAAGATGAATTTCAAATGTCTTTGGCATTTATAGTGTGGCAGGTTCCTGTTGATGTCTGGTGATATCAATTTTGAATTCTTAGATAAGAAATATTTTTGTACCCTCAGAAGGAAATAATAACGTGTTTTGTAAATTTTCCTGTAGTGTATATAATGTATTTAGATTATTAAAACAATTAAATTTAAGTGTGAAAAAGGGAGAGGATATCTGCTTATTGAAGGACAATATCTTCAGTGGTATTAACACACATGGTATTCAAGAAACATAATTGTACAGAGTTTCAAACTTCAACTGAACATCTCCACTAGCCTTTTCTAGTGCCATGACCTAATTGTTAACTAATATTTGACAGAGCCAAAATTTGCCTCGAACTGCCTGACCACAGAAATGGAAGAAATGAAGTGAGTGTACGGGAATAGACTAATCAAAGTATAGGTAGATGATGGCGAATCTAAAGCATAATTTACAGCTCGCTGTCATTGCCTGGAAATTAGAGGCTTCGCTTTTGTTCTCATATACTTTGTGTAGTCTCTTTACAACACCCTCCATTTATTTATTTATTTATTATTGAGATATAATTGATATATAACATATTAGTTTCCTGTGCACAACATACTGATTCAATATTTGTATATATTGTGAAAAGAACACTGAGAACACCAGCTAACATCCATCATCATGCATAATCACAAGTTTCTTGTGATGAGAACTTTTAAGATCTGCTGTCTTAACAGCTTGCAAATATTCAACACAGCATTATTAACTAGAGTCACCAGGCTGTGCAGTACATCCTCAGGACTTATTCATTTTGTAATTGGAAGTTTGTACCATTTGACCACTTATCAGCCATTTCACCTACCCCTTATGCCTCCACCCTACCTCTGGCAGCCTCCAATCCGTTCACCATCTCTGTGAGTTTGGGTTTTTGTTGTTGGTGTTGCTTTAACACCCTCTATTTGAATGAAAGAAATATTTCACCAACCAGTGACCACGGATTCCCCCTCAGGTGAAAATTAGTATAGTAGTGTTACCAGTACGTAACAGGTCAGAAAGATATTTCACGTGGCTCAGAGTAAGCGCTTTAATATTATATTTGATGTAGCTTCACAGATGGAAGAGGAATATGTAACATGAGAATTTGGTGTTTTCTTTTCTAGAAAAATACTATATGTAATTTTGGTAAGTGGTACCAAAAACGACAATCGAATCAATGAAAGGTTCATCTGATGTGATTAAAACTTGAGCTTTCTAGGAAATGATACAACAGATGTGCGTTGCCTGATATAGATCTTGGAATTTAGGACTGGAATAACGTAATACTTTGTTTCGTTTTCTCTTACAGATGACTTGTTTAAAGTTCACAAGCTTAAGCCAAATCTGAAGTGGCGACAGGCTTTTGACAGCTACTTAAAAACTCTGCCTCCATACTACTTATTAGTATGTATTTAAGTGTATATATGCATTAACTGTATCAGTGATGAGTCTTGTCACCAGAAATGTCAGTGAACCAAAAACTTGACCCCTGAAATAAGCTTGATATTTTTATTGCTAAACATTTGTATTGCCATTGTCTTCTCGAATTATGTGTAAGTTATGTGTAAGAGCTTGGTGATGTCATGGCAGCACAAAAAAGAATTTTTCTTTATTTTATTTCCTATAACTGCCATGGTTATTTTTATAAGAAACACATCTATCTATGTTTTTCTTCTTAAAAGTAACCTTATGAAATTGGAATTTGGGGATTTAAGAAAAACAGGTCTGGATTCATGTGTGATATCAACTTCCCTTTTTAACTCTAGAAATTTTCAATATGGAGTTACCCTCTGAAACACCCTCTGAAGGCAGTATATTGACATACTATCTGTTAAATGTGTCCTAGACACAGCCTCAAGCAGGGGTGCTGGTTGGGGAGGGGAATCTAAAATGGAGGAAAAGCTACCTGGCCTCATGTGGGTTTTTACAATTTGAGAAAGATCGTCATGATGATTTTGAACTGGTCGCATAATCGTCACGACGATCAAAATAATTTTGGAGGTGGATGTAGCAAACTTTTAAGCCAAGTTTCTAGAGGTGAAAAGGCGGAATCTTAAATGGTACTATTGGTGTCACTGGGAGGAGAAATTGGGGTGCGTTAGGATTCACCATGGCAGGAGTGGGGTGCACGCTAAAATGCAGTATGAAATGATTTTATGACTTGGGAATTAAGACTGATGCAATTGACCTGTTTGAATTTGCTGTTTCTTGCTCTTCTTATCCCACTCTCTTCTGATTTTGTTACTTTCTGCTCCTTACTCCTCTGCTATATTCATTGCCACTTTTTAATGTTCCATGTTTGGTTTTATGTGCAGCACCTTGACTTCTAAGAAATGAATCATGTCCCTTTGCCCCTTATAACTGAACGTTGAGTATTTTAAGATTTATTCTATTCTTACTGTTGTGTATTTTGTTTCCTTATAGCCATTAAAGAAAGCACTAAGGATGATGGGAGCTCCAAATCTGATATCAGATAATTTAGATTGTGGACTTAGTTACAGTGTTATCTCTTACCTTAAAAAACTCAGCCAACAGGTAGTATTGGTAAAAACAAACAAACAAAAATCCTTTGCCCTCAGAAGTGCATTTCCTTCTTCTTTAGTGTAATTGTAATTTTTTCCAATTAAATGTGTATTATTTCTCCACTTTATGGATTAGTAATAATGTGATACTCTCTGACTTCTAGCTTCACCATTAAACCGCAGTTAAGGGTCTGTCAGTGTCATTGGATGCTGTGCCATCTTTCCTTTCATTTGCCAGTCTGTGTTATGCACAAGCTGGTTGATATCTTGTGGCCTGAGAGGGGCAGAGGCTTAGTAAAATTATTTAGCGGGTCACATTTTGTCTCTTCTCAACCTTGTGCCTCCGCAGGTCACATTGGGCTAGAGCATCCCCCCTTTCCTAGGTCAGCACACTGAGGCATGGTGTGATTCAACGTCTTGCCTGAAATTTGTTTTTAGGCAATACATATCCAGATGCTTTTGCTTGGAGACGGGGAGATGAGACCAGTGTTCTCACGCTGGAGGGGGATAGGCCCTAAGGGGACCTGAAGAGTGGAGCTCAACCTCCTCTCTTCTTGCCCTCCATCTGTTCCTTTATACCCCCACCTCATTTACCATTATTCACCTTGTCCCTGCCCCTCTATGAGTACCTCATCCTCCACTCACCCCTACTTATCATACTTCTCACCTCTACCTAGCCCATTCTCGCAGGATGGAAATGTTTGAGAACTACCGAGGTAGAGATTTACTGCCACACGAATGTGTTCATGTGATAGGACCAATTAATGCAGCCTTTTAACTTTCTTCTTCTGCACAAGGGTAGTTCCAGGTAGGGAGCAGTACTAGCATTTGCAGTGACTATCAGGCTTCAAGTTAGCTATGTTTGGAAGTTGGCCTGTAGAAGACAGATAGTAGTAAGCAAAAGGGTGTCAGATTCCACTAAAGAACCAAAGTGACTCCACAACTGGGAACGCTGACACACCTTGCTAGGAGCTGGCACACGCAGAAGGATGGTCTGGGGCTTACCAGCTCCTGACTGGCCAGCATGCTCATAAATGCCAAAGAAATTGCTCATAAATGCAAACCTTAGACTTCTGGTCTACCAAGTGTCCCCATGATCCCCCTTTCCTCTCTGCTGATAGATTTTTGTTGTTGTTAATGTTTTGTTCTGGTTATTGATTGATTGATTGACCTGTTGATTTATATCTATTTTTTATTTGATGTCTACTGTAGGCCTTTAAGGCTGTGTCAGCAGGGTATGGCCACAAGGAAGAATAGTGAGCAGAGTGGAAATTCATGCAAGTTCTGGGACCTTCTGGGACACGTTGCTTATGTGGTTTTCCAAATGAAATTTTGAGACCACTTCTGGAAACAGACCCTTCATTTGCTCTTATCCCTTATTTCAGGACTTTTTTTTTTTTGAGAAAGATAATAAACGTGTTTAATTCCAATCATAGTGAGAGTTTAGTGCATATTTCTGACCTAACCATAAGAAACTCAGAATTCTTTTGGGCTTACTGGGCATTGGTGGAATTCCTTCTTTTAGAGAAAAAGAAAAGATTATTACTAATTTATAATCGCTCCAATTACTAATTTAATTACTAATTTAATAACTATGTTGCCAGTGTTCCTTGATCCATCTCAGATGTGTGTCAATCATAAAATATGCCCAATATATTCCTACAATACCCTGTCAAGCAATCTTTATCAATGTGGTTTAATAGTGTCTGTTAAGAAAAATTTTTTGTAAGTTAGCTAGAAACTTACTGAGTACATATTACACATTATTTACGTGGTAATGTTTGTTAAATTGAGCATTACTTTTTTGGGGGTGGTCCTATATAAGAAAACAACTGTTTAAGTTTTTACAGATGTAATGCCAAATCTATGTAATCTGAAATTTAGCACTCATTTACATTTAGAAATCCAGAGTCCTAAACCTTTCTGTCTGGGTCTGAAATAAATATGTTGACTTAGACTAGATTTTAAAGCAACAAAATATGCTTTTAAATGTCTATGAATGGAATTCTTATCCACTATTTCCATTCTCTCCATGATTTGATCATAATTTTGACACTAGATGAGAAAAAAAATGTACCAAGTTATTGACCTTTCTAGCCACCCCCTCCCTGTTTGCTGTGATAGCTCAGAGAAGCACAGGGCAATGTTTAATTATCAGTTTTTCTGTAATTTACAATTGAAAAAAGTATTCTGTGGGGTTCTTAAAGTATTACCTTTCTTAATTAGTGAAAACAACAGTGATGCTATAGGCCTTTTCTTAACATACTATGTACTTTCATTTTAGACCAAACTAGAGTCAGAACGGATACTAGCATCTGTGGGGAAGAAACCTCCCCAGGAAATTGGAATCAGAGTGAAAAACCATTCTGGAGGTGGCGTGTCCTTGACTCACAGTAAAAATTTTAGAAAACTCTTGAAAGAAATCATAGGGGAAACTGCACCAAGACTGGCAGAATTGAATACCAAAGAATTTGCTGGCTTCCAAGTAGGGCTCTTAAACAAGGTAAACTGCCAGAAATAGTTCTTATTTGTTTGAACTTGTCTGATGTATTTATGTCGTATTACTTCAGTTTTGAAATAATCACGATCCTGTTTTGGACTTTGTGGTTATTGATGTGGACCAGTCTAGGAATTGTCCTGCAAGTAGCTGCCACTGTGGAATTAAATGTACAAGATACATTTGGTGGGGAGTAGGGTGGGGGGTAATGTCTGTAAAGGATAAAGGGGAGAGAGGACAGGAGTAGGCAGGGAGAGCCTTCAGGCCATACTGCTGATCTAGCACCTGTGAGAGGACAGAACAAGGCAGAGGATTGCGTATGAAGAGTCTCGGGCAGCAGTGCAGCTGTGAGACAGTCTTGGCCAGGCCCATGGGAACCTCTGGCCCCACAATTTCCCGTAGAGGAGGTCCACTTGGGGCAGAACTGGCCAGGCCAGTTGACATACTTGGAAAAGGGTATTCTCAGTGGTTTGAATACTTTGTGGGGGGCGTATGAGAATTCAGAACAAATTTGCCACTGGAAGAGTTCTACTCTAGTTAAGCATTGAGTATCCCTCTCTTCACTATGATTTTCAGAGAGTTAAGAATTACACTTCTATCTGAAAAGCCTCAGGAAGAACTGAAATTATTTGTTCCCTTTCAAATAGGATTTGAAACCCCAGACGTACAGAAATGCTTATGACATTCCGCGGAGAGGTCTCTTAGACCAGTTGACCAGAATGAGATCCAATCTGCTGAAGACACACAAGTTTATTGTGGGACAAGATGAAGGTAAATGAACAAAGAAGTAGTTTTTGT
The DNA here is from genome assembly GCF_018345385.1 of Vulpes lagopus. NCBI lineage: Eukaryota > Metazoa > Chordata > Mammalia > Carnivora > Canidae > Vulpes > Vulpes lagopus. Next base: position 105,748,855 of record NC_054848.1, on the reverse strand, counting down.
TGATTAGGAAAATGTCAAGCCCTGATTTACATGGAGGTGTTACTGCCTAATGGGTAGGCTATTCAGTCATATTTTAAGGCTTAGGATGGCCATTTTCATTGAACCCTTACACTCCTCAGGCACAAGTTGGTTGTTCTTGGGTTTTAGGGGAGGTGTGCATTAATCTGCAAGCGTAAGACACCACCCATGCTTCAGCTCCTGTAAGCCTCAGAACAGTCCCATGAGAGAGATACTGTTTTTATGCCCATGTTATGGATCTGGGAATGGAGAGTGAGCATTTTTTCTTAGTT